>NC_060145.1:317265647-317568678 GCF_021461385.2 Schistocerca piceifrons | reverse complement strand
GAACATTTTTTATGACATAAACATTTCGGGGGGCAATATAGCGTCCCCAGTGTTATATTACGAAAAGACTTAAAAAACAGTATTTATAAAGAAGCGACATTTAAAAATTGAATAATATGTTTTTATCGTGTAGCCGTAAAATAATAATTTCTCTGTGTGAGTTTCGAGTGCAATGAAACATAACTAAATGATCTAAAGAGACGACAAGATACGCTCTTTTGTTAATTTTTTTAGTCGTCTTCACTTCTTCTCTTGTCTTGGTTGTGTGTAGACGGACATCTTGCGAGAGCTGGCAAATGTAAGCATATGAGTTAAGCAGATAATATATTGATATAATATTATTGTGCACTTTTAATTTGTAAGAGGTGATCCCGATTTCATGTCCGCCTTCCTTGAATTAACCTGCATTCAAGTAATTTACAGTTCAACAATCGCAGCGGCCGATGCAGCCAACGACGCCATTACGTGGCAATATTAACTTATAAAATTTAGCGGAAGCGAAATATTTGCCCGCTATTAACATAATAAACATCTTTATCCACAGCCGCCAGACGTTGCAGAAATACGTAGCTTTAAGATTCTTATTTTCAGTACCATAGCCGACAGCCAGAGCCAGAACTCCGACTACAAGGCAATGGTTAACGGAGGTAAGAAAAAATACTCTCGCGCGTGTGTGGGCCGCAATTGTAATTAATAACTAGAGAACCTTTGCTTTAAAGTGAGCTGACTAGCCGAGGAAATTAATATGAAAAGTTTATTACATTGTTCAGCTTATATGCTCATATTTTAAGATCCAGCGAGTCTGACATTCATTAACGTAACAAATAATTTAAGATTAATATTGTTAAAAAGGAGAACTTCACAAAAGCATGTAATCGTAAATCAAAATTGAATGAAGTATCATTTTTATCAAGGCCCACCACGTAAGTCGGCAACAATCAAAATAATAAAAATAATAATAACAATAATAATATATTAAATTACGACGGCCGACGGACGCGAGAGACGTTAGGAACTAGAAGGTACTGCAGATGAGAAAAATTGTTTGGGAAGAGAGATGAGAATATATACAAAGAAATAACTGAGAACGTTTGGCTGTAAGCGTTACCCTAAGATGAAGAAATTGGCCCAGGAGAGGGAGCCCCGATGAGCTGCAAAAAAACAATTATGAGATTGATAAACTGATGCGATAGGACAGTAGATCAATGGAAACGTGTCACTCTGTTGGACGAATCACATTTATTTGTACACCATGTCGATGGTCTTGTCCACATACGCTGTCATCCAGGCGATGGCAGTCTGAAACCTGGGACCTGATGTAGCGATCTAATCACCATGACAGCTGTAAACTTCGTGAACATTAACGCAGAGTAATGGCATCTCATAATGCTTGATGTCTTACCCGACGGCGATGACATTTTCCAGCGTATTAATTATGCGTGTCACAAGGCCGGAGTCGTGCTACGGTGATTTGAGGAGCATGATAGTGAACTCACGTTGATGTCTTGGACATCAGAATCACCTGATCTGAATTAGATGGAACACATCTGGAACGTTATCGAGCGAACCCCACAAACCACCGACCCGTAATGTACAGGAATTGCGCGACCTGTGCCTACATGTTTGACGCCACACACCTCCTGAAACCTTCAACAAATGATCGAATCGAAGCTATATTGTGATCCAAAGGTGGGCCATCACACTACTAAACAGATGATAATAATGTTTTGGCTCATCATAGTGTGTAAAACATGCGAACACGTGATAGCAGTATTTCTTTGCGGTTGGCTATTAGCTCACGTTGCAAAAACGAAACTGCGTATAATTGCCGAAACACTATAAAATATGAGGCTGGCGATACGTCCTGCATGTACATATTTGTAATTAAAAGCAATGCTACTATCTCTGTTGCACGTACCGCTCTCAGGAGAGCCGATGTGAGTGAAGAGCCTCGTCTCATTGAGGTCTATTTGATAGACAGAGAAGCAGGGATAGAGGTGCGTGGCCCCACCAACTGGCTGTGCGTCTGGCTCCGTCCGGGATAGCTTCAGGGCTGTCACCTCTCCCACCAGCAGTGGCACCATCACTGCCGCAACGAAGGCCACTGTGCTACACCTGCAAACATCATACAGGAATACAAATATCATTTCGTGCAAACAACGCAGTACAGAAAAAATCTATACGCTAACAATAACTCCACGGATAAATTTTCCAACGTTGGAATCTATCATTTAATTTCTGGTTGATGTCAATCTGTGTACACAGGCCAAACATCCAGGTTTTAAAACGAGGTATTCTGAGCTTCTCAGAGCCTTCAAAACTGACACTACAAATGGCTCTGAGCACTATGGGACTTAACAGCTATGGTCATCAGTCCCCTAGAACTTAGAACTACTTAAACCTAACTAACCTAAGGACAGCACACAACACCCAGCCATCACGAGGCAGAGAAAATCCCTGACCCCGGCGGGAATCGAACCCGGGAACCCGGGCGTGGGAAGCGAGAACGCTACCGCACGACCACGAGATGCGGGCTCACACTACACATTGTGCTTTTGCAGAGAATAGAATAGAGGAAAAGCACCACTAAAATAATATTGAATCTGATCTCAAGATCCTCAGAGCAAGCATAGGTTCTTGTCAAAGAACATACAGAAGAGGAGAACTACCAATACAAAAAGCAGGGATAGAAGGAAATAATGTTTTGAATGAATACACAACACTGTGCAAGAAAACACTGTTTGCAGCAATTAATGAATTATACAAGGACACTTCCCCAAATAAAACATTCATTTCAAACATCCTCGAATATCCAAAAACACTTGCTTCTGAATCCGCTCCCAATCCTCCTCTTTTTTACTATCTCTCTCTCTCTCTCTTTCTTTGTAATTCCACACACATACACACACATGTACACACTCCCACACACAAACACAAACACACACACACACACACACACACACACACACACACACACACACACACACTAAATAAATTCTTCCCCATTCCCCAGCAGACACACTACAAAAAGTTTTCACAAAACGTTCTAAATTAACGCCACACTGAACAGAAACAAAACGATGAACAAGTGAGCTGCGAAAATGATGTAGAGTTTCTCTATGAGTATGGTGACCTAAGCGTTTTCTCAGTTATCATTTGTAAAAATAGAGTGAAGACAGGCTAGAGAACTAAAAAACGGTGTAGAAAACAGTGTATATCATGGTAAAGGAAAAAGGATTCATACTAGACAAGTACAACTAGACGAAAAATGTAAGTATTAGACGTACACAAACATTACTCACCGAAAAGTATTTTGAAAAATAAGCAAAGTCCTTACGACTACTTTGCAGATGACATTTCGTCGAACGATAAAAAGCCATAAAAACAAGCCAGCCCGTAGAAATACACTTTCATAAGTAGTATAGTTTCAGGTGAGCAATAGAAACAATATAAACAAAATGCACACGTCATAGTCTTTAAGCCGAGAATAGAAAAACAACCATGAACTTTGTACAACATTTTTCAGAAATAAATCGAGACCCACAGAAGACGACACATAGTTGTCGAAATATGTTTGGGTAAACACAAAAAGAAATCCATTGTGTCTCGTAGATGGAGGGTTTTAAAACCCAAACTTAACTAACCGATACAGAGAAAACGTCAACTGGAATTTGCATCGCCAGCAAGATGATTACATCGCGTACTGTCTACTGTCAGCATGCACGTGATAGCAGCGTCGCTTCTTCAATTCCGAATACTCGCCTCTGTAAGCGCTGTCGCTGAAACTCGAGCTAGAGGTATCCAGCTAGAATTCTGAACGCGAAAGATATTTTCATCGCCAGCATTAGACTCCAGAGGGAAGAAGAGCTCTGGTAGTGTACGATTAATGATCATTAGACTGTCCGTCAATCTCGTGAGTATCCTCATGGAGTCAAGACATGTGACGATGTTGATGGCAATCCGACCAACAGTTGGAGACATCAAGTTTGGTAACCCTAAGGTGCTATTGTAGGGCGTTTATCTATGCCATAGCATCAGGTTTTATCCTCTCCCTTGTCTTTGCACAGATACAATTAGGACTCGTAACACACTTCACAACGGAAAGCTTTTCCAAGTAGACAACTGAACATCCCCTCGAGGTTCTCCCTGGCAAAAATGCCGCACGACTTAATTTTCTTTTTACAGCAAGCCCTTTTTTCTGAACTTTATCCCATATCATCAACAGGTCGGCAAGTCAGTTGTTTGCGGGAGGGGGTGCTCGGATGGCCTTTCTGTCGGCACCCCTGCCCACCCCCTTCCCCACGGTGTGGGCAGAATTTGTGTACCCCAGATGTCTACATCTGTGCTGTCCGACGTGACTGTTTCCAGAATGAGATATTCACTCTGCAGCGAAGTGTACGCTGATATGAAACTTTGGCAGATTAAAACTGTGTGCCGGACCGAGACTCGAACTTGGGACCTTTGCCTTTCGCGGGCAAGTGCTCTACCATCTGAGCTACCCAAGCACGACTCACGCCCCCTCCTCACAGCTTTACTTCTGCCAGTACCTCGTCTCCTACCTTCCAAACTTTACAGAAGCTCTCCTGAGAAAGGCAAAGGTCCCTTGTTCTAGTCTCGGTCCGGCACATAGTTTTAATCTGCCAGGAAGTTTCATATCGACGTGACTGTGTTTGAACGTTTTCTATATATTTGCGAATCGCGTAGCTGAAGCGAGACGTGAGTGCCAGCACAGTATTCATCTATTGCATGTGGGAAACCCCCTAAACACCTCATCCAGACTGGCCAGCCCACCGGCCCTCGTCGGCACCTCCTCGAATGCCGGAAACGGCGTGCTAACGCCCACGGATATTTGGGTGGGTCTTTTTTTTTATACCGAATGAAGACTAGCTCTTCAACATTTTTATTTATTTAAATTTACCGGCATTTGCTGCTCATACAGTAAAGCCAGCCAGTACCATCATCGTCTTATGATTACCATAAATAATATCAGGCTTAGTGGACTAGTTGTAAAGTAGATGGCCGGCCGCGGTGGCCGAGCGGTTCTAGGCGCTCCAGACCGGAACCGCGCGACTTCTACGGTCGCAGGTTCGAATCCTGCCTCGGGTATGGACGTGTGTGATGTCCTTAGGGTAGTTAGGTTTAAGTAGTTCTAAGTTCTAGGGGACTGACGACCTCAGATGTTAAGTCCCATAGTTATCAGCGCCATTTTTTTTGTAAAGTAGATGACTTGGAATCTAAATGCCCTGGGCTCGAATCCCGGTCAGACCACACAGTATTTGATTAACTGATTCTGCATTTAACTTAGCGTTTACAGTGATGTGTAGATTAGCCAAGAAGTATTCCATTTACCCTGAAGGGGAAGTCTAGTAAACATCAGCTCTAAAGTGCATACCTTAAAAGTTATGAGCACTTTATTTCCGATACTGTGAAACAAAACTCTTCTACCACAAGTTCTTTGATTTCCATATTTTTGAAGGAGGTACTATGGATCAAAACAAGAAAAAAAGTCAAGTAATCAACGGCTCTAAAAAGCACACCTTAAGAGCTATCAGCCTTCGTTCAGCTAAAGAGATGTGTTGCACACTAGCGAAAATGAACAAGTGTTTATAGCTTTGAAGGTCTGAACTTTACTCGATATTTTTTATTGTTTTGGTCCATACTGTCACCTCTCAAAATATGGAAAGCAAAGAGTTTACAGTACAAGAGATTTGTTTCACAATATCTAAGGTGAACAAGTGTTCATAGTTGTTAAGGTATCTATTTTAGAGACCATGTGTACTAGGCTTCTTTGCTTCGAATGGTCTTTCCTGTCAATCCCCAAATATTGACCATTCCTCCTGGGACATCCTGTTTATATAGGTCACATTCTATTTAACAGTCCATGCTTGTTTTGTGGCATTTTGCTTTTTTGATACGAGGATAATCGTTACATTTAGTGGAAAACTGATCTTTCCGGTTGGTCTCTTGCGCAAAGGGATTTGCAGGTCTCGAACCAACTCACACGCAGAAAAATAGATGATTTAGATCACCCTTGGCTGTTAAGCAGGTGAAAAAGCAGGGGAGGTTCTGGTGCTTGTACTGTGAGGATCACTCACAAATGTTCTGACTGAAGACCATTCTTACAATGAAAGTAGGCATCACCTATTGCATGTTCGGTCTATACGAACTGCTGACGGGAGGCACCAGGTTGAAGATTATAGCGCTGGCAGCTTCTGTGTTATCGTGTTTTGCTTTCCACTCTTCTTCCTACACATTACATATCTTTGTTTTCACCTCAGGGTTGTTATCGCACGCGCTGAAACTGAGGTTGATCACGTGCTCGCGTTTTGCTTCGCGTTATTTCCAGAAAGGCTCATACACGCATTTCGTCAGATGGTTCAGTGCTCCTGCACGCAGAGAAAGCTCACGGAAATTCCACATCACTGTAGTTCAATCTCCTATGTTATGGAGTAACACTGGGGTTAGCAAATTAAATTAAATGGCCCATGTTGGTCACCAAAAATGTAGCACTCATGGAGTATGAATTAAACGAAGTTGGGCAGGTGGCATAGTGTCAGATGACATGTTGATGTCAAGATAGGGTGGTGGTAGTCACGTGCGCATTGACTGACAGCCAACAGTTTTTATCTCCGCATCTCTGTGTACCCAGGTTTCAGAGTAGCTTAACCTGTGTTCTGCTTGCTATTTCATATTCAGTTACTTATCCAAGTAAAAAGTGGTTCACCATCTGCGACCAGCCATGCTCTACTCTCTGAATCACAGCGAAAGTTTGGGGTTTCTTGATAATCGTACAGAGTCTCGTACCTCTAGTGTAGACAACAGACGTTGTGTCGAAACTATATTTGGAGATTGAGATCAAATAGTGGAAACATAGTTGAATGCGCATGTACTCAAACATTACACCAAAAGTAAAACTGTCTAAACTAGAATGGAAATCGAGGATGTCATAAAATTTCAGCGGCAACTGGGAATAATACGGAAATCATAAATGTGAAGTCAGATTAGAAAACAGACTGACATGTTTCCAGAACTCAAAGTCACGCAGGGAGTAGAATCAGGAATAATATTAAGTATCACAATATAAAAGCACTACGAGAATGAGAATATACTCCAAAATCATCAAAATGATAAAAGACGTAGAATGCGAATGACTGCTCGAATGCTCCAACATGGGAGTTTTGATCTCGTTACCCTCGCTCTTGTCCTTCAGGACAATTTCCCATCGTATCATCTCAGCACTGGTGGGCTCAATTTGGAACGTCCCCTAACAAACGGCACCATTTGCTCCATCTTGCCAGTCTTGGTTACGGAGCGCCAATCATTTATATTCGGCTGTGGAAAAATCCTTAGTCTTCTTCGCAGAGGCAGAGTTTCCTATCATCAACGGCCTGTGTGGTGCACTTAAGAACGCCGCTGTTTCTCGCAGCGATTCTCACGCTGTCTCAATTCGTGGCGCCAGCCTCACAGCCCTTTGCGAGATCCTCAGCATCACAAACGCCTGATTTTCTCAAAAAAATGCGTGTGATGCGTCCAAGTGTCCGCAATAAGAACACCTTTGAGTGTTCTAGGTCCTCATCCGTAACTCAGTGGTCAGCGTATCTAGCTGCTATGCGAAGGACCCAGGTTAAATTCCCGGTACTGCAAATGATTTTTCCTTGGTGAGAGGACTGGACTGGGGTGGACAGCATCGTGGTGCCAACTGACGAGCCATTTGAGTGAGAAGTAGCGGCTTGGAGGTCAAGAGAGCTGACAACAGCCAGGAGTACCGAGCGATGATCCGCGTCCCTCCATACCGCATCTGCATGATGCCACTGGCAGAGGATGACACGGCAGTCGGTCGATCCCGATTAGCCCATCAGTGTCAGAACTCGGAGGTTTGCTTGCAAGTGCGCTAGGGCCTGGGGAGATCGGTGGCGTCTCTCAGCTATCAGTCAGTCATTAAACAGGACACCCCATACAGAGCGAAGCACAACACTTGTAAATCGCAGTTGACCATCTTCCGTGGCTTGAGGAAAGTCTCTTGTCGACAAGGCACGACTTAATTGTGCCCTTTTGTACAGTGTGTCAGGCTGTGAAGTATTACAGTTATCTTCATAAGATCTACATCTATATCTACAGTGAAGCGCCAAAGATACTGGTATACGCACGTGTATTCATATACAGAAATACGTAAACAGGCAGAATACGGCGCTGCCGTCGACAATGCCTATATAAGACCACAAGTGTCTGATACAGGTGTTAGATCGTTTACTGCTGCTACAATGGCAGGTTATCAAGATTTAAGTGAGTCTGAACGTGGTGTTATAATCGGCTTACGAGCGATGGGACACAGCATCTGCCAGGTAGCGATGAAGCGTGTATTTTCCCGTGCGACCATTTCACGAGTGTACCGCGAATATCAAGAATCCGGTAAAACATCAAATCTCCGACATCACTGCGACCGGAAAAAGATCCTTCAAGAACGGGACCAACGACGACTGAAGAGAATCGTTCAACGTGACCGAAGTGCAACTCTTCCGCAAATTGCTGCAGAATTCAGTGCTAGGCCATCAACAAGTGAACCATTCAACGAAACATCATCGATATGGACTTTCGGAGACGAACACCCACTCTTGTACCCTTGCTTTACGCCTCGCCTGGGTCCGTCAACATTGACATTGGACTGTTCATGACTGTAAACATGTTGCCTAGTCGGACGTGTCTCGTTTCAAATTGTATCGGGAGGATGGAGACGTACGGGTATGGAGACAAGCTCATGAATCCATGGACCATGTATGTCAGCAGGGGACTGGTCAAGTTGGTGGAGGATCTGTAATGGTGTGGAGCATGTGCAGTTGTACTGATACGGGATACCTGATACGTCTAGACACGACTGTGCCAGGTGACACGTACATAAGCATCCTGTCTGATCACCTGCATCCATTCATGTCCATTGTGCATTCCGATGGACTTGGGCAGTTCCAACAGGACAATGCGACAGCCCACACGTCCAGAATTGCTGAAAAGTGACTTCAGGAACACTCTTCTGAGTTTGATCAGTTCCGCTGGCCACCAAACTCCCCACACATGACCATTATTGAGCATATCTGGTATACCTTTGACCGTGCTGTTGAGAAAAGATCTCCACCCCCCCCCCCCCCCCCCGTACTCTTACGGATTTATGGACAGTTCTGCAGGATGCATGATGCCAATTTCCTCCAGCACTATAAGAGACGCTTATCCAAACGTATCAATAGCTTTGAGGATATATAAATGGCAGTGTTAGTGATTGCAGAATCTTGTGAACGCAGTTTCGGAAAATTCAAGATGATAAAAAAAGCTACCTAAGGTCGAGTGTGGGGGTGAAAACAAACTATCAGATTTCACTACCTTCTCAATAGACAGGACAGAATTGCTAAACGTGACATCGGTAACATAACCAAATAGTTTGATCAGAGCAAGGAAATATTCAAACTTGTGAATTCCTAAGGGACCAAACTGCTGGTCGTCGGTCCATAGACTTACACACTACTTAAACTAACTTATGCTAAGAACAGCACACACACCAATGCCCGAGGGAGGACTCGAACCTCCGGCGGGAGGGGCCGCGCTACCCGTGACATGACGCCTCAAAACGCGCGGCCACTCCGCGCGGCAAGGAAATGGAAAGTAAAACTAAAATACTGCAAAAACACAGTTTCTGAAAAAGGAAATCGTAACTGTAGCGCATTTCTTTTATTTCGAATGAATAGTTTATCTACAACTGATAATTTATTATTATTATTATAAATCAATGTACAGTAGTTACCATAGAGAATAAGATATATATTTTGTACTGTGTATTATTTTTCATAATTATAGCTCATTTAAGTAATACTGCGCAATAATGCTTAATTGTTGTTAAAGCTAAATACATAATTATACTATTTGCTAACTTTGTGTATAAAAATTGCAGAAAGGCAGTTTTGTGTGGGAAAGAAGAAAGATATTTGGGGGGGGGGGGGGGGCAATTGTGCCAGAGGCGCAGGATAACTTCGGTGGGGCGCTACTTTCATGTCTGCCATTATCAATACAGCAAACGCCGAGGTTTTCTGCGGAGTTAGTATGACAGCTGTCCTTGCAGATTAGCACAAACGAAGGAGCTATCCATGTATGGTTGATTAGTATTTTGTTTAATCTGTCACTGAATATTTTGTAGCGTCTGCCCAATGTATTTTCACAGTTGTGTTGAATATATTGCCAAAGTTTGGCGTTCCAAGTAGCTATTTCTATTCACGAGAGCGGCTCTTGTTTCAAGAGATAAAACATAGCTCGTTCGTTACAGGTTGGACTACAATATATGATCCAATTACACGTTTTAAAACTCGAGTGGAATGAAGAACATAAAAATACTCTTACTGGTAAGAAGTACACATATCACACATTTTAAGGGAGATCAAGATGACACAGGATTCGTGGCAACCGTAACTTATCACCTACTCTGATGGCATTCTGGAAAGTTTGCCGGGATGTTGCGAGCTGATTTTCCTTCCCTGTGGAATCAGCGCTCCGCTTAAGAAGGGGCTACACCGTCGTCACCGTTTTCAGTTAACGTCTTGAAGTGCGTAAGGTCCAACAAAATAGACCATTATAGAAACGTACAGTGAAGTTGTATAGAGACTTCGATATCTATAAATCTTTCATTTGCCTGAATTGGATACACTAGGTAGGCATGTGGTTACAGTGGCATAGGACAAGAGATCTTTGACTCAGTCATTAGGTTTTTTGTCCGGTGACACTGGCTAGCTTCCTAATCATGCCATTCAGTCCTGTGGTTGCCGTCGCCTTAAAAATCAAATAAATCAATACGACAAGAAGTAGTTGCAAACTGTTTGTAGTGCTGCCGGTTTCCAAGTGATGGTTTCACCGACCACTACTGTGGTAACAATAAGTTCCATTTCTGTGTTAACTGAATCCGTTTTCCTGGATTCCTGTCGTTTTCCCACTGCTGTGGAAGCAACAATGAGGTACCTGGTCTTGTAGGCGTTTTGAGACGACCCGTGATACTAGTTCGGACTGTTCAATTATAAGAGCATTGTCCACGAAAGGTAGCGTTCTAATTCCGACGCTGCACTCGGTTTTAAGCTGACTTAAATTATGGAGGTAGGATATACTGCGTAAAAAGCAAAAGAACTACTTCTCCTATGCAGACAGCTTGTCAGTATTTCGTACTGATACTGAATAATTAATGAAAAAATCTAAGTAAGACTACTGTTAGTAGCACGAGGATAGGTCAGAAAGTAAGGTACCCTAATTTATTTCTCTTTTAGTTCACAAGAAAAGAAGCTAAATTTACGCACTGCAAAATCATACTCCTCGTGAGTTGTTGCCTAACATTTAGTACAATTTCCGGCTTATTCAGTAGCTTCTATCCAATTTCGAAGTATGAACATACACTGATCAGCCAGAACATTATGAGCAGCAAACTGCAATCGATATAAACCTGTCCAGGTGAAATAGTGCACGCAGAATGCAATGGCCGCTAGATGCGCAGTCGGCTGGGTAAGCGTGGGAAGAGAGGCAGTGGCGGGAGGCCGCTCAGAGCGCTGTAGGAGACATGCCTAGGACTATAGGGAAAGTACCGGTCTAAACTAAAGCCTACGCTCACAGTTTCTGCAAATATTAAGTGGGGCTCTTCCACTGCCACACTTGGATGGTGACCATTCAAAAGTATTTACTGTCACCTCCGTTTTCGTTAGTATCTAAAAGAAATTCGTCCGAAAATGCAGCGCTTGACTTGTTAACCAATTATAACTTTCAGAGAAGTGTCATGAGTGGAGAATTTTGAGCAAAACCTACACAATTCTCTGGCTGCTATATCAAAGTTTGCTTCTTTCGCCAAAACTCAGCGGAGTTTGCACTTTCTCTTCACACTAACATCTTGTGCAGACATAATTGCGAGAGAATTCTCAATCAGTAGTTTGCACTTTCTCTTCACACTCACATGTTGTGCAGACATAATTGCGAGAGAATTCTGAATCAGTACTTTATAAGTGTATTAAGTGAGAAACTGAGGAAAAGTAAAGTCAGTAGCTTATGAAAATGCAAAAATATCTAATTTCTTCACGTATGTTGTTCCAAAAACCATAGCATTTCTCGTTTCACGAGCTATCGATGGCCTCTAAAAATTACATTCTTTCACCAAAAATGTAGTTATTAGAATAACACGGTAAATAATGAAGTTTTACATAATAACGATATGGGAAAATTGTCTCCTCTTTGCATGCTATCATTTGTCAAAATCTCATTTCGATATCTGAAACCGTTTATGAAGCGTGAGAAATGTTGTGGATATTTCATTCTGTCTTTATCGCTGGAGCGGCGCGACTGCAAATAAGTGTACTACATCAGGTCAGTTTTCTCTAAATTTGTGACAGGTAGATAACTATACCCAAATCTAAAGAAAAATTCAATATGTTAGCTAAATTTCATACGCACAACAACATATTGTATAATATGCACCAAAACACAAAATCGTAGCAACCTCTACTTTTCATTGCACGCTTTCCCGAATTTTGCGCAGTGCCTTACTTTTCGCGTCAATATCACAATAACTATAACCATTAACGAAATCATGAATCTGACATATAAATCTATTCTGTCTCGAAATCTGGCAGAAAACCCAAAGCGATTCTGGTCATACACGAAGCACACCAGTGGCAAGACGCAATCAATACCTTCACTGTGCGATAACAACGGTGAAGTCACTGATGACAGTGCCACTAAAGCAGAGTTATTAAACACGATTTTCCGAAACTCCTTCACCAAAGACGAAAAAGTAAATATTCCTGAATTCCAATCAAGAACAGCTGCCAAGATGAGAAACATAGAAGTAGATATCCTCGGTGTAACAAAGCAGCTTAAATCACTCGCTCACAGAAAGATCCGTACGTAAAGATTGGAAAATTGCTCAGGTCACACCAATACCCAAAAAGGGAAGTAGGAGTAATCCCCTGAATTACAGGCCTATATCACTAACGTCGATTTGCAGTAGGGTTTTGGAACATATACTGTATTCGAACATTATGAAGTAACTCGAAGAAAACGATTTATTGACACATAGTCAGCATGGATTCAGAAAACATTGTTCTTGTGAAACACAACTAGCTGTTTATACTCATGAAGTAATAAGTGCTATCGACAGGGGATGTCAAATTGATTCCATATTTTTAGATTTCCAGAAGGCTTTCGACACCGTTCCTCACAAACGTCTTCTAACCAAACTGCGTGTCTACGGAGTATCGCCTCAGTTGTGCGACTGGATTCGTGATTTCCTGTCAGAAAGGTCACAGTTCGTAGTAATAGACGGAAAGTCATCGAGTGAAACAGAAATAATATCCGGCGTTCCCGAAGGAAGTGTTATAGGACCTCTGTTGTTCCTGATCTGTATTAACGACATAGGAGACAATCTGAGTAACCGTCTTCGATTGTTTGCAGATGATGCTGTCATTTACCGTCTTGTAAAGTCATCAGATGATCAAAACGACTTGCAAAATGATTTAGATAAGATAGCTGTATGGTGCGAAAAGTGGCAATTGACCCTGAATAAAGGAAAGTGTGAAGTTGTTCACATGAGTACTAAAAGAAATCATCTAAATTTCGATTACGCGATAAGTCACGCAAATCTTAAGGCTGTAAATTCAGCTAAATACTTAGGGATTACAAATACAAATAATCTAAATTATAACGATCACATAGATAATGTTGTTGGTAGAGCAAACCAAGGACTGCGATTCATTGGCAGAACACTTAGAAGGTGTAACAGGTCTACTAAAGAGACTGCTTACACCACGTTTGTCCGCCCTATTCTGGAGTACTTCTGTGCGGTGTAGGATCCGCGTCAGATGAGGCTGACGGATGACATCGAAAAAGTACAAAGAAGGGCAGCTCGTTCTGCATTATCGCGAAATAGGGGAGATAGTGTCACAGACATGATACGTGAATTGGAGTGGCAATCATTAAAACAAAGGCGTGTTTCGTTGCGACGGGATCTTCTCATGAAATTTCAATCACCAGTTTTCTCCTCCGATTGCGAAAACATTCTGTTGCCACCCACCTACATTGGTAGAACTGATCATCACGATAAAATAAGGGAAATCAAGGCTCGCACAGAAAACTTTAAGTGCTCGTTTTTCCCGCGTGCCGTTCGAGAGTGGAACGGTAGAGAGACAGCTTGAAGGTGGTTCATTGAACCCTCTGCCAGGCACTTTACTGTGAATAGCAGAGTAATCACGTAGATGTGGTGTAGATGTAGTAAAGCAAAATTGTTTTTTTCTACCAAATAGATTTTGTGAAATCGTCTGAGAAAGATTACAGTGTGCGTGCCTCGATTCTGTCATCGCTGACCGGCCGAAAGATGGAAAACGCTTAATTATCGGCCTCCCCCTCCGAACAAACGAATGAAGTCGCCCAGCACTTTGGATGAAAACTGGTGACTGTGCATCGGCTGTGCGCGAGCTATAGCAGCGTCACCTGGCGAAGAATGACTGCTAGCCAGTCACACGCACGGTGCTCGTACTATCAGTGAGCAAGCTGTCCGCGTGAGGAATGGGAAGGCAAGCGATGTTTTTGATCGAAGGCAGACTGTGATGTCTCAGAGGCTCAGCGCGAGCACTTCGGAAACTGCACGATTTGTCAGGTGTTTGAGGAGTGCCCTGGTGAGTGTCCTCAAAACGCAGCGAAACTAAGGTGAAACCACATAGAGACATCATGGGGTTCAGCGGCCACCCTTCATTACAGATGTTGGACGTTGTACGCTGGGCAGACTGGTAAAACATGACATGTGGCTAACTGTGGTGGAACTAACATCCAGCTTTAATGGTGGGTAGGGTACAAGTGTGTCTGAACACACAGTGCACTGAACTCTCTTAAGGGGGATAGAACGTCAAACGGGACGACTTGGAGCAGGAGAGACATCACAGGAATTTTCAATTTCCACTGTCTATACTTTTAAAAATAAATTCATAAAACTTTGTCAGAATGACCAGAAAGGATTCAGATTTACCCTTATAGTGGTGGAAGTTCAAAAGTATAAGAAAATAATTTATTTTTTTTACATTTGTATTTCACCTTTTGTTCACTTACCATAGGCTGCATTTGTTGCTATAGGCACACTTTTCTTCATAAGTAAGGGAGATTCCTCGATGAATTTTGCACAGCATACAAACCATACTTACAGGTGTATGAAACTCTAGAATTTTCCAAATCTATTAAAAACTGTGTTAAAAATTGAGATAATTAGCTATAAAATTTGAGTTTTTTCTAAGCATGAAGTTTAAAATGACACAGCACATTCATTTTTTCATAAATTAAATAATTTCTAGAGTTTCATACACCTGTAAGTATGGTTTGTATACTGTGCAAAATTCGTCGAAGAATCTCTCTTACTTATGAAGAAACGTGTACCTATAGCAACAAACGCAACCAATAGAAATGAAAAAATGATGACCTTTCACATGTAAAAAAATTTATTTTGTAATTTTTTTGAACTTCCACTGCTATGATTGTGAATCCTGAATCCATCCTGGTCATGCTGACAAAGTTCTATGAATTTATTAGTAAAAGTATAGACAGTGGAAACTAAAATGTCCTGTGGCGTCTTTCCTGCTCCAAGACGGCCCGTTTGACGTCCTACCCCCTTAGCGATGGGCCTCCTCAGCCGAGGATCCATGCATGTGCCAATGTTGATAGCACGGCATTGGCAACTACAACTAAAATGCGCACATGACCATTGGCACTGAATGCTGGTGCAGAGGCAGGGCGTTACGTGGTCTGATGAATCCTGATGCCTTCTTCATCATGCTGAAAGGGGGAGGGGGGGGGGGGGGACGAGAACTTGTCATCTGCAAGGGAAACAGCTCCTTAATATCTATACTGCAGAACAGAGACAGGCTGGTGGATGCTCTATTATGCTCTGGGGAACATTCACGTGATCATCCATGGGTACAGTGTAAGGCATCATGAAGGCCAAAGGATTTCGTACACTGGTTGCAGCCAATGTACACTCCTCCGTGACGATCGTGTTTCCTGACGACAGTGGCATTTTTCAACAAGATAATGCGCCATATTACAAGGCGAGGAGTGTGATGGAGTGGTTGGAGGAACACAGTGACGAGTTCCAATTGGTGTGCTGGCCTCTAAACTCAGCAGATCGAATGCATCAGGGATGTGATTGAACATGGTTTCAGAACACCCCTACTCCCCACCCCCCAGAATTAGATACCTTGTGTGCGCAGATGTCGTGGCAACTCCCTCTAGTGACCCACCAAGGCCTCATTGCTTCCATGCCACGACGCGTCGCCGCTGTTAGCCATGCCAAATGCGGACATTCCGGCTATTAGGTAGGTGGTCGTAATGTTCTGGTTGATTGACCAATGTATTTCCGCACGGTAAAAATTACGACTTCGGCTTCTCAGCCATGGCCACGTGGAATTTTGAAGTGTCCAGGCCTTCAGAGTGACGATGGGAATGAGTTTCCTCTACTGAGCCGAAGAGATGAAAGGAAAGAAGAGATATTAGGGTTTAATATCCCGCCGCCGACGTCATTAGAGACGGAGCTACAGCATAGATTGGGAAAGAAAATCAGTCGCGCCCTTTCAAAAGAATCTTGGCAATTTTTACCATAAACAATTTATAGAAATCACTATAAACCTATGTGTGTTTCGCCATACGGCGATATGAACCGCCGTTTTTGATGGATGAGGTCAGTTAAGATATGCTTTAAAATCTTTTATGGTGATGGTACAGTCGAGCTCAAAAGTATCCGAACGACCTGAATTGCATTTTGCCTGATTCGAATGCAACCCACATAGCGCAGCTGTCTAGCAGATCCTCTAATCGCCCCTCGGTACAGTCGTTTGACTATTGAAAATGGTTCCAACAAGTCACCACCAGAAAACATTGTTCTATATCGCAATAACTCAAGATGTAAAGTAATACCAAGGTACTACAAATGTCAGGCAATATCTTATCACAGATAAGACGGTTCTTCAGGCTTGTAAGCTCACATTTATTACAATAAGTGGCATACATGAAATGTTACCACTCTCATTATTACGTCAGATAGGTAATTCACGTAATAAGTTCGTCGTATTCATGATTTCTTCTTCAAAATAACATACCGTACTTATTATTTACCACAAAATGACATTAAAAATTTAAGTTATTCACGAGCAGCTAGTTGAGAATATGTATGAACTTCAAATGACACGACGAATCGCTTCGTTCTGCATGTAGATTCAAACCCAGGTCATGCAGACTAAGCAAAGACTTCGTGACTGACGGAAACTAACCGTCATTCCTGACTAGGCATACAGAGAGTGATATACCTCGATTTTAGACAGTATCAGTTAGCAAATATCAACTTTAAATTACATAACGTAAATGTTAACGGACGCGAATTCCTGCCCAGCATCTATTGTCCTTGTTAACGAACTACGAGAGATGTTAAATACTGCTTCTTCACAAGTAACGTACTTGAAATGCCGTGAGATAAAGCTTTGTGTTGGACAGGGATTCGAACCCAGAACCTAATTGGATTGTCATCGAAGCACAATCAACTGTGACATGTCGGATTTTCTCGGCAGTAGCTAGATGTTTTAACTGAAATGACGAGACGAAACATTAATTTTTTCTTTCCCAGGACCCCAACCTGGCACCTATCGCTGTTATATTCTAGAGAAAATGAACGTTAAAATGGGTTTGTCACACCAGCAGCGACATGTGAGCATGCTTGAACTAGAAATAATATGACGAAGAGTTCAGTGCTGACTGGGAATCGAACCCCACACATATCGTTGTTGACTGCACACAAAGAGACGTCCGCTACCGAATTTTTCTCCACCAGCAGCTCGGAATAACATCCTTGAATTTACAATGATTTCGCAAACAGTTCTGTGTCGCACCACCAGCGATAAGTGTTCTGATGCCAGAGCTTGATAATACATAATGAAAGCTTCAGTGCCGGGCCAGGATTCGAACCCTTTCACGCGCAATATGCGGAGATGTTGAGGAATCCGCGGTTTTGAACAAACAACAATTGCAGGCGAGCTGTAGGGATCAAATTCCGCGTTAAGGGCGGTCTGAGTTGCATTCCCAGATCAGAACCAATTTTATCGTCACACAGAAGCTCAAATAAAAAATGGAATAAGTGATCTGTGACCCTACATAGCGTTTGTTTCGTCACTAGAAATAAATAACTTGTATAAGAAAGGTTACTGGTGATAGAGTTTCTACGTGACGCGACTCCTGACTTTATTGTGGTTCAACCTAACGTCTACTTGGTAGAGAACGAATATGTTTAACATGAGTGTCAGACCACAATGCCATTATACCTTCTTCACTTGGCGTAGCCAGAAGAGAACAGAATCTGTCTCTCCTTATCAAAAATCATCAGCAGAAGTCGGAATCGAACCCAGACCATAATGATATGAACCCAGCATGAATCCGAGACACCACCAAATTCTCTTCTCTATCACTCATTTTTCTATCATAACAATGTTGCGCCACACTGGATGAGAATTCTGACACACAGACTCCCTGTAGTGGTTTGCAGCATGTTCAGTACATTCATTTACTTGGTTGACCGAATCGCCATGAACTAGCTGCCTCGGCTACCCAGTGCATACATTCGACTCTATTTTGCAATCACCGAAATAAAATCACGTAACTGACACCTACACAGAACTGCCAACAGTGTAGGATGCAGAAGTTTAAACAGGAAGTGTTCCTTTGGACTTGAGCTACTCTATTGTGCTATCTGTTTGTTAAAAACGTCGTGCAGTGCAAAAGAAAAGCTGTAACTGTCTGTCTCTCAGAAGTCTAGATCCGGTCATATGCATTATCTCACAGCACTGTGCAATGCGCAAGTTCTGGAGGAATTTTTGTTGAGTTCTGGAGGTGCTGCAGCTATCTGTCAGCTAGTAGCGTAACGGTAAGCGTCGCGCACTGTTGCTAAGACGTTGCGAATTTGGGTACATTCACTGCTACATTTTTTAAAACGCAATACTGTTGTCTGCTGAAGTTGTCGATCTAATGGAACTTTGAACATAATTCCCTTCACTTCTCAACCCAAAATAGTCGCATGTGGAAACAGGGCTAACTTCTGCGACATTTTGTTCTTTTTAAGTTTAATAGATGGCCAGGCTGCAGATGCATCTCGAAACTTTTGTATTATGTATGGGGAGAACGCATCGTGCCAAAATACGTCAGAAAAGTATTTTCTACATTAGCTGTCGTGTGGCAGTGGCATTTTATTCTTCATAAAACCTTGTTTGACAGCTTTAACTCAGAACAAGTTTTCTACATGCATATAATCAATAAACTGCACGTGCATTGTCAGACTGGTATAGATAACATCAAAGAATTCGCATATATCGTTGATGATTAATTTCTCTCTCGTGTTAACTAATGTTTTAACAACACTAAAAGAAAGTGTACGAAAATTGTGCACTGTATTATAAGAAACGAAATAAAATTACCCACGATAACCTTACGACGAAAGTCTGTTTCAGTAAAACTGCGTATCTGTACACAAGCGTGCCTCTATCGGCACGAATTAGTAAAATACTAATCACTTAGATTTCGATTGGGTCTGTGTTTGATTGGTATGCTGTGTCATACTCCAGTGGTATGCAAATGTGGCATTTCATAAATAAAGTTATGCATTCCTAGAAACCCAAAATTTGTTCATCAGCAGCGGAAAGAGTCATTACCTGTTGTGCAGCACTGTAAGTTTTTCACCATTGCACTATGAGCCGAAAGTATTTTCTTGCGATTTTCTTATCGATGTGTGATCTGACTGCTTGTAGCTTTTTCACTGAAGGGATAAAAACGTTATAGTCTGCAAGACTGGAGCCGCAAACCATAACAGACGCTTTTTCTCAGGTTAGCACGTTTCCACAGAGATAGGGTAGGCATGCGTCTAGGTCTCTTCTTACGAGACCAATAGTGGCTAGAACTCGTAAACCGCTATTTGAAGGACGAGATTAGTTGCGATTTCCACGTGCAACGACTTTCCTGGGCTGAAAACCGTAAATTTACAATCTTTTGTTACACCTCAAGCGATAATAACTCAGATTATTCAATGGAAATGACAGGTAAAGTCAAGTGAACTTTGAGGCTTAATTCCGTGCACACCAGGAAGTAACTCGTCGATCACAGAGTTGCCAAATATACCTTGCCTTGTTGCCAAATCTCAGTTACATTACCAGCAGGAAGAAGACGAACCGATGTGATCCTACAGTGGGCTGGGAAGTGACCATAGCTAACGTCTCAAAGACGAGGCTGCTACGGCCTGCAATACGTAATCCGTCTGATTCACATTTCTCTAAATGAGTTTAGAGACTGGAACGTAGTTACTAATAATACTCAGAACTGACTGCAAACTAAGCTTCATAAATCAGTAACTCTCATAGTTGTTTTTATATATCTTTTGTAAGTGTACTCAAAACTAAGGAAATCATTGACGAACATTTTCGTGCCTCGCCGATAGTCGAGCACAACAAACAAATAAAAATAAAAAAAGACTGTGTGCGTGCGTGCGTGTGTGTGCGTGTGTGTGTGTGAGAGAGAGAGAAGAGAAAGAGAGTGAGGGAGAGAGATAAAAATAAAAAAGAATGAGAGAGAGAGAGTAAAAAATTGTTGCAAAGAAACTGACTCTTGGTATGTAAAGAAATCTTTCGTTAAAATGACACGTTTTATTATTTACGAAATGTGGAATTCATGATCCATGGAACAAGTATGAATCTAATCTAATCTAATCATATCATATTGCTGACTAATCATGAAGAGGCACGAATTACAGAAATTTTCGCCAATATCAGTAACCAAATCTAAACTTGAAAAAAAAAGACGATAGTTTTTGTAATAAACCGGGACTCCTTTAAAGACCTTTTCGTCCCTGTTAACTAACCACGAATGATGTGTGATATACCTCCATTCAGAAGGAACAAAGTGTTCATGCATTTAAAGATGAAGCGCATGATGTGAAGTTCTGTGACGGAGATACGAACCCAGCACGCAATCGGATTGTTAACTAAGTAAAATCAAATGTTACGTATCGGTTTTTCTTACCAACTGCTAGATGTTTGAATCTAAAATAAGGATACAAATTTTTGTGCCTGAGCGACAATGTAACCGCACACCTACCGTCCTTCTTTATCATCCACGACCATAGCTTAAGTAACACTTGCTTACTCACCGACAGTAAGATGTGTGCGTGATAGACCAGAAATAACGACACCTATTGCGATTGTTGGCAACACATGAACAGACATTAAAAATTCACGTTAAATGTCACTAGCAGACTGGTATGCAAGTGATAGGGCTTGAAATGAAATGATGAATATTTTTGTACTGGATCAGGATTCGGACCCACACACTTACCTTTGGAGGAGACCTAGACAAGATTGCAGTCTTGGGAAAAGGAACGAAATTCAGATCCTCGGAAGATGAGATACGAATTCGAATCACAGTCCAGCACCAAGTATTTCAACGTCTCTAGTTCAGTCAAGTACAAGAAAAATAAGAGCCCTGTTCCTTTAAATGGCTATCGTTTCATCAAATAAAATAAAATTTTCTAATGTAAGTAAGTTTACTGCAGACAGTATTTCTGTCTACGATGACTTCCGCCTATGTCATTTCCCAACGTAAACCGGCTCTGCCCAATTGGTAATAAAGGAACGTGATGTTTAATGCGGATTCTGGATTATAACGTCTTTCTCTTGAGGTTACCAGAGGTAAAGTAAATCTGTTTGTGCCTCTTAAAAGTAAATGCCTGAACCCACGCATTGCACCTGTGATAGTTCGTTCCACCAGACCATTGTGGCCACATTTCCCAGCCCCAGGAGTGTGCTGTAACGGATGATGTGCTTAGCTTACAAAATTAGTCACGGTGGAAAAAATGCGAGTCTATTAAATGGTTAAGTAGAAGCAATCTTCTGACGTGGAGATTATGCTATTCTCATGTCAGCAGGACGTAAAGACTCTTCTAGGCATCATAGCTTCGATGTAAAGCCATTTTGAAATATTCACTAATTCAGCAAATTTCTTAGTTCGAGAAAATCCACTGTGAAGTGTGAAGTTACCGGATAATTCGATTATTACCGTCATTGTTACTATCATTTTATTCATACCGTTGCTGGAACACTTGTCCTTGAAGATCATTTAATGCCTTTTGGTCATTATAGAAGTAGTTGCCCAAGAGAGGTTCTCTCCCTGTCTACGGAGTCCTTTTCATGTTAATATCAAACATCAGCAATTACTCGCAGATTACATTAAAACTAAAGTAATTGATGAAGACGTTACTTGATAACAAAAACGCACTGCCGTTCTTAATTTACTTGCGCCTAGGAATGGCTGTCGAATACTGCCAAACCAAAAGCCAAGGGATCTTAACTGCCTTCCGTTATACGTCGCTGTCAGTTCTTCCACAAGATTTGACGACGTGACCTGTTTCAAGTTGTGTATGGCAGAGAATGTTGTAGAAAATCAATTGTTTTCCTTTGCAATAAACGAAAAGATTTTCATTGTAAGCTATCCAAGTTCAAAACTTTCGCACTATTAGTTCAGATTTAATATTCACTTCTATAATGTAGGAAAGTATTTCACAGTTCCAAAACCCGCATCCGACTCATTGTCCTTATACTGAGTCGCTGACCATAAATTTTAGCTCAGAGTGACACCAGTTTAAGTAACCTAATGTAGTGAAGACCATTTGCCAGTGCTCTGCCTTACTGGAAAATATGCAATTGACTCATTGGGGTCTGTAAGTACACTGTAGAAATAATTTCTGCGTGTATACAATGCATGCGGATTGTGGAATTTAGTGGTGCTCTCTCTTCCACTTCTGTATACAATATGCCTGACCTAAACGGGCCCTTTATCATTACAGGCCCTGGGCAGTGCAACGTCAGACTGACAACAGTAATGTGCTTATACTGACAGCCTCACTGTTCGTTTTAGCTGATTTTGTAATCATTTAAATAGAACAACATGACCTTCTAGTGGGAGACATTTTGTCCCCCTTTTCCTTGTGTGAAATTTGTCAGTAAGCGTTTTGCCCTCCAACCAGCGAAATGCGGTAGAGTACAGCCAGTAAACGATTCACATAACACGATTAAGTGCCGTTAAGACGATATCTTTAACCATTGTCGTAGCTGAAGGAATTTAGTTTCTTCTTAAATCGTCTTATGCAGCAACGTTCACAGATATCTCAAATAGGGAAAGCTCTTCATCCAGGCACGAAGGTTTTGAGACAAACTTCCCACAGCTTGTGTCAGGTTGATCTTTTCGTCTGGTAGCACTGCATAAGTATTTGGTTAAGAGGTATCACAAGTAGTGTTCCTGTAGCTGTGGGAATCATTGGTTGAAAACGAGTTTAACACCAATGGGTACAGTACTGCCAAATATTCAAAATGATTATCAACCTAAGTCTGAGTTCATCCACAAACTGAGGCGTATTTATAATACTGTAGCTAGACTGTGTATCCTTGTCTTCCTTGAGTGGGCATTACACACACACCTATACAATACTATGAATACTTCGAACGCTGTAGCTAACGTTGCTCTCATAAAATAATTTTGTTTTGTTAATTTTTCTGGGTGTTCAGCGTGCAATATGTGTTGTAAATACAGTCTTAAACAAAAAAAGTTGGACAATACAATCGTGCTGCCATCAGAATTCTATGTCCGGCAATATGCTCGATCTGGCTATATTGTAGACTGCGTCACTTATTGGAGGAAGTTTTGAGTGCAGTCTGAGTGCATCATTTTCCACTGCGACTGTAGTATTGAGGTAAGACGCAGGACTAGCTACTACGACATCTGGCAACCGAGAGCACACGTTGACATAATTTTTATCGCCCCTTTCGTCTCGCTGCTGAAGCTATGAGTGTATTTCAAGCGAATCTACAAAATATTTCACTTTCTGTCACATTGGTAATAACAGTTTGGTTCAACAATATTTGAGCGAGAGATTTCTTGGCCGACCATCCGCCTCTGAACACCGCATGCGCCTGAGTTCTCTGGGACCCGTGTGCTGCCTACCGGCGGGCGCTGAGGCACTGTGCTGCCTTCTACCGGAAACGGCTGCTCCACTCCTCATCTCGACGATGTGAAATTCTTTAATGTTGTTGAGTGGTGACCCATAAAATCTGTCTACAATTTGTGTTTCACACTCTATTGCAACAGGGGCACAAAACCGTTTTTATTTGGTGAGTATTTTATTTCACTAGTATGCGATACATCAATTTGGCACAGATTTAATTTCATTGTGATCCAGTGCGCTATAATTAAAGTGTCATATCCTGTTGTTTTTCTTTCACAAGAGATTCTTCAAATAATTTATTCTTCTCATGGATTCATATGTGTTAGTCAAGGCACAGAGAGTAAATGCAGTGTAATGTGTTTGGTTCCTTTCTTTGATTCCCTCTGGTAAATGGATGCAAAACATAGTGTCAATACCTTGCAGAACCTGCTACATAGCTACTCAGGCATATTGCTTGTTTTGAGGTCTATACATTAATTAATGGAGAAGTGAACGCTGTTCAGAAGTGATATTTAAAATATTCAATTGGATTTAAGGCGACAAAGTTTCCCATATTTGAAGCTACCCAGAGAAAAAGTAAGTCGCTAGAGCCGCTGTTAGTAAATGTCTGCAGGGAGTTCCTGACTGCTACTGTGGAAATTTAGCATAGTGGCCCTGCAGTAATCAAGAGGTTCATTCCCTTCATTCTTGTCACCCTGGCATGTGAGTCTTATGTGAAGAATAAGATTGAAATTCGTATCGTTGACGCTCAATTCGAAGTTCTTCAGAGACGCTTGTATTGTGAAGCAGCTTGACAGTCAGAAAGCCAAGATCTATGACCATTAACACAACTTACTGGGTCGAGCTACCAAGAGGACTTGAAGTGTAAAGGTTTTTCTTCCGATTTCGTTACAGAATTTTTTTCTGGAAATTCGTAGCTCCATAAAATAAATCAGAAAAAAAAGCTCGCACACGCTGGCTCCTACCACGGTTAGAACTGACGATTCATTGAGCCATTGCGACACGAGACGCGGGCTGTACCACGTTGCTACAGACACACTGCTGCGAGCACTCCACTTTCATCATGGTATTGGTCGCTCAGCCTCGTAACACACCGTGAAAGATAATAAAAGTTGTCACTTATGTCAAGAACAGCATTTCTTTAGCGAAAAACTTGAACTTTCAGTCTCGGCGTCTTAGTTTACATGAGGATTATATGGCACGAGTCATTCAAATGGAAAGGAAATATCAAGCGAATTTAGCGAGTCAATTCAGTACCATACGTGGACGTGATTGAACTGTCACAGTGTTGCCAAATGTTTGTGACGGTTTTGCCAATTATAAGCTGTGCTAGGAACAGCTCTGTAGCGGTATGTGAGGAGAATCCCCCGCTCATGTCACACCAGGATACGAAGAAGAGGCGTATGGTTTGGTTAATATGCAGCGTTTTCGCCTACCAGTTGTGTCAAACATTCAGGTGTATTATCTTCCATAACGATTACAGTTTCCCACAAGAGAGCACCACTAAATTCCACAATCCGCATGCATTGCATACACACAGAAATTACTGTTACAGTGTACTATTGGAGCCTAATGAGTGAATTGCGTATTTTCCGGTGAAAAAGAGCACTGGCAAACAGTCTTCGCTACATTAGGTTACTTAAACTGGTGTCACTCTGAGCTAAAATTTTTGGTCAGCGACTAAGTATAAGGACAATGAGTTGGATGCGGGTTTTGGAACTGTGAAATACTTTCCTACATTATAGAAGTGAATATTAAATCTTGCTAGGTGGTAGCCGCGGTCCGCTAGTATACGTCGGACCCGCGTGTCGGCACTATCAGTGATTGCAGACCGAGCGCCGCCACACGGCAGGTCTAGTCTAAAGAGACTCCCTAGCACTCGCCCCAGTTGTACAGCCGACTTTGCTAGCGATGGTTCACTGTCTATATACGCTCTCATTTGCAGAGACGACAGTTTAGCATAGCCTTCAGCTACATCATTTGCTACGACCTAGCAAGGCGCCATATTCAGTTACAAGAATGTATTCTGAACAGATAATGTTGTGAATCAAGTACCGTCAAGAGCAACGTTCAGCATTAATGGATTAAAGTTAAGTATCAAACTAATTACGTCCGCTTTCTGAATTCTAATTCCTTGTCATGTTCCAGACCTCACGTCAGTATAGTCCTTCCCTCCTGACGCCAGCCTGCGTGAGCTAAAACGCGTGCATTTCGGCCTCCACTAGTAACACGGTGTTGGCTCGCCTGCCAACACAACAGGGGTCACTCTAATGAAGACATGGGCTGCAAATGGGGAAATCCATTGAAATAAGCGACTTTGATAATGGGTAGATCATTATTACGCAAAGCCTGTGAACGAGTATCTTGAAAACGGCGAAGCTGGTCGAATTGTCACGTGCTGCTATCGAGAGCATCTACGGAAAGAGGTAGAAGGATAGTAAAACTACCACTAGGCACCAAATGGTTGGACGTCCACCACTGTTCACCGAACTTGGGGTTCAGAGGCTTGTCTGATCTGTAAAGCAGAACAGATGGTGATCTGTTGCATCCCTGCCGAAAGAGCACAATGCTGGTGCACGCACAAGTGTTTCAGAGTACACTGTCCTTGGAACATGGTTGAACATGGAGCTCCACAGCAGACCACCCCACCGTGCTCACATCTTCACCCAACGATGTCGTCAATTACGATTGCAGTGGGCACGGGATTGTCGGGATTCGACCGTGGATCAACGGAAACGTCTAGGCTCTTCAGGGGAATTACATGTTTGCTACACGTGGGGCAATACTGACCTTACGCCTTATCTTAGAAGAAAGATTAAGGAAAGGCAAACCTACGTTTCTACCATTTGAAGACTTACAGAAAGCTTTTGACAATGTTGACTGGAGTACTCTCTCTCAAATCCTAAAGGTGGCAGGGGTAAAATACAGGGAGCGAAAGGCTATTTACAATTTGTACAGAAACCAGATGGCAGTTATAAGAGTCGAGGGGCATGAAAGGGAAGCAGTGGTTGGGAAGGGAGTGAGACAGGGTTGTAGCCTCTCCCCGATGTTATTCAATCTGTATATTGAGCAAGCAGTAAAGGAAACAAAAGAAAAATTCGGAGTAGGTATTAAAATCCATGGAGAAGAAATAAAAACTTTGAGGTTCGGCGATGACATTGTAATTCTGTCAGAGACAGCAAAGGACTTGGAAGAACAATTGAACGGAATGGGCAGTGTCTTGAAAGGAAGATATAAGATGAACATCAACAAAAGCAAAACGAGGATCATGGAATGTTGTCGAATTAAGTCGAGTGATGTTGAGGAAATTAGGAAATGAGACGCTTACAGTAGTAAATGCGTTTTGCTGTGTGGGGAGCAAAATAACTGATGATGGTCGAAGTAGAGAAGATATAAAATGTAGACTGGCAATGGCAAGGAAAGCGTTTCTGAAGAAGAGAAATTTGTTAACATCGAGTATTGATTTAAGTGTCAGGAAGTCGTTTCTGAAACTATTTGTATGGAATGTGGCCATGTATGGAAGTGAATCACGGACGATAAATAGTTTGAACAAGAAGAGAATAGAAGCTTTCGAAATTTGGTGCTACAGAAGAATGCTGGAGATTAGATGGACAGATCACATAACTAATGAGGGGGTATTGAATAGGATTGGGAAGAAAAGGAATTTGTGGCACAACTTGACAAGAAGAAGGGACTGGTTGGTAGGACATGTTCTGAGGCATCAAGGGATCACAAATTTAGCATTGGAGGGCAGCGTGGAGGGTAAAAATCGTATAGGGAGACCAAGAGATGAATACATTAAGCAGATTCAGAAGGATGTAGGTTGCAGTAGGTACTGGGAGATGAAGAAGGTTGCACAGGATAGAGTAGCATGGAGAGCTGCATCAAACCAGTCTCAGGACTGAAGACCACAACAACAACAACAAGTTGGTGGTTGGCTCCACAAATGCCGTCATCGATGTGAACGGCGGCTCGAATCGCGCAAAGCGCCACAGACAGAGGCTGGTGGGAGCAGTATTATGCTGTCGGAGACATTCTGCTGCGCTTGTATGGGACCTGTGACAGTAATAGAAGAGACGCTGACAGTTGCGAACCACCTGCACCCCGTCATGCTTTATCTCTTCCTTTACAGCGATGTCATTTTTCAGCAGTATAATTGTCCGTGTCTCGGAGTCAGAATCATTGTACAGCAGTTTGAGGAACATTATAGTGAAATCATGTTGACGTCTTGGTGAATAAATTAGCCTGATGTAAATTCTATGGAACCCATCTGGGTCGCTATCGGGTGCCATCACCGCGGTCGCAAATCACTGGCCCTTTGTTTTCGCGAATTACATGACCTGTACCTGGACATATAATGCCATACGCCTCCACATAGCCGGCCGGGGTGACCGAGCGGTTCTAGGCGCTACAGTCTGGAACCGCACGACCGCTACGGTCGCAGGTTCGAATCCTGCCTCGGGCATGGATGTGTGTGGTGTCCTTAGGTTAGTTAGGTTTAAGTAGTTCTAAGTTCTAGGGCACTGATAACCTCAGAAGTTAAGTTCCATAGTGCTCAGAGCCATTTGAACCATTTTTGAACCTCCACATACCTACCAACAAACTGTCGGATTCCTGATGCACAGAATCAGTGATGCATTTCCTTCCAAAAACGTACAAACAAGCTATTAAGCGGGTGCTCATAATGTTTTGGCTCATCAGTATATTTGAAATGTGTTTTCGCGTGATGGTATTTCATTGAGTGCTTTGATCCTGGCAGGTTTCATTCCCCTTCACAGCCTATTCTAAACAATCCTCTTCTGTTGCGAAGAAATGCTGAAAGTTAGTGCTTCCTCCTCTTCTCGCGTCTTTAGTTGCGCCGTCCAACATGGACAGTAGCTACCCCGAAACAACATCTGGTAATCCATTTGATCAACGATGGCAGTCAGACTGCTTTAGCGAGGAAAAACAGTTTCCAAACATACTTCGACATCTGTTGGCCAGCGGTCCGATCATAGGAGAAAAAAAATTTTTTTTACACGACCTGAGATGTCAAGGAATAAGCAGTTTGGTAATGAAAAGGGTAAAATTTTTTTAGAGAGATTTAGGCGTCAGTAAGGAAAAGTCAGATGAAAAGTCAGAGGGTCATAACGATAGATCCCACATTTTTCGAAAGCATTTGCAGCATTTCTACTGTTTCAGCTCTGTAATATGCACAACCCATCAATGGCCCACCGTCTTTGTCTCTTAAACACAACAAAGGTGGAATCTGGAATAAAGTTCGGAACATTTGTTTGTATAAACTCACACTAAATTTCGGGTACCCGAAATAGTGCAGCCTCTCACTACCCGGAATTAGGGACCATTGGTTGCTTGTATTTAGGCACAACCTAACCACTAAGCGAGCGCTGGACGATACTTTTGGTAATTAGATAAGAAAGAGCATGATTGAAACTACTGTCTCATGTGAAATACGTGGGCTATTCGGAAAGTGAGGAACGATCGCTCGCGAGATAGGAACCACTGTGAAAATCCGACGAGCCTATGGGTAGTGTCTCTAGTATGCCCGTCGATCGCATCAAGGCACTCTTTTTAGCTGTGAGCGAGTAAAGGTGCCTAGAACAATAATGTCCCCCGCCAAGTAGGAGTTCCCGATGAGACACTTCTCCTGAATGAATGCAGCCCACCTAACACAACTGCCACGCACTTCCTTCTTCATGGCAATTGTCAGCCGCACTCTGCAGGGGCAGTGAAGATGCTCCTGCAGCCTTTTCGATGGGAAGTGTTCGATCACCCACAACACAGCCCTAATTGGCTCGTCCTGAGTACCATCTCTGTTCATATGAAATGCTGGATACGAAGACAACACTTGGGCGCAGGCTACGCGCTATAGACCAGTGCAGAGAATTATCAGAAAGCACAGGCGGCTGCTTTCTATGACGATGGTGTTGGAAATTTGGTATAACGCTCCGACAAACGTTTAAGTCAGAGCGGCGACTATGTAGAGAAGTACCTGTAAGGTGTAGCTAAATGTGCAAAAGAAAACAGTTTTGATTTTCACTGTGGTTTCCATTTTGCAACCGATCGTTCCTTACTTTCCGGACAACCCCTATATTTTGAAAGTACTTCTTACCTGGCTTGAGGGAAAGTTCCAAGTAGACTCTGTAGAAAATTTTTATCTTGACAAAAATGCAATAATACCTGTGGAGAACGAAACGTTAACAACACAGACACCAAATTCACAATGGCGTAGCAGAATGACCTTCGCTACTGCTTGTCGGAGCGAGTTACGGAGTGTAGCACCAAGCAAGGGAGATATTCAGCACCCCGGAGTTAGGCATCCACCCGAAATATAAGCACTTTACCCTACAGTAAGCAGGTTCAGTTATTCAGATATGTAGAGGCTTGAACAGAGAGATTAGTGTGGAGAGCTGCATCAGTCTTCGGGTGGAGACCACAGCGACTACAACAACAATAACAACAACAACGACTTCCTCACCACCTACAGTACCACCCGACCGCGATATATTGTTGCACTTGGTCTCACGTGGCCATAATCGGAAATACGTGGTGGCGTTATAGTAGACTGGTAAGTTGCACAGGTCACACCAATATTCAAGTAAGGTAGTAGGAGTAATCCACTAAATTACAGGCCCATATCGTTAAGGTCGATATGTAGCAAGATTTTGGAACATATATTGTGTTCAAACATTATGAATTACCTCGAAAAAAACTGTCTGTTGACACACAGTCAACATGGGTTTAGAAAACATCGTTCCTGTGAAACCTAACTAACTCTTTACTCTCATTAATTGTTGAGTGCTATTGACAAGGGATTTCAGATCGATTCCGTATTTCTGGATTTCCGAAAGGCTTTTGACACTGTACCACACAAGCATCTTGTAGTCAATTTCGTGCTTATAGAATGTCGTCTCAGTTACGTGACTGGATTTATGATTTCCTGTCAGAGAAGTCACAGTTCGTAGTAACTGACGGCAAGTCATCGAGTGAAACAGAAGTTATTTCTGGTGTTCCGCAAGGTAGTGTTATAGGCCCTTTGCTGTTCCTTATCTATATAAACTATTTGGGAGACAATCTGAGCAGCCGTCGTAGGTTGTTTGCAAATGAAGCTGTCGTTTATCGACTAATAAAGTTATCAGAGGATCAAAACAAATTGCAAAACGATTTATAAAAGACATCTGAATGGTGCAAAAATTGGCAGTTGACCCTAAATAACTAAAAGTGTGAGGTCATCCACATGAGTGCTAAAAGGAATTCGTTAAACTTCGGTTACACGATAAATCAGTCTAATCTAAAAGCCGTAAATTCAACTAAATACCAACGTATTACAATTACGAACAACTTAAATTCGAAGAAACACATAGAAAATGCTGTGGGGAAGGCTAACCAAAGACTGTGTTTTATTGGCAGGACACTTAGAAAATGTAACAAATCTACTAAGGAGACTGCTACACTACGCTTGTCCGTCCTCTTTTGGAATACTGCTGCGCGGTGTGGGATCCTTACCAAATAGAACCGACGGAGTACATCGAAGAAGTTCAAAGAAGGGCAGCACGTTTTGTGTTATAGCGAAATATGGGAGAGAGTGCCACAGAAATGATACAGGATTTGGGCCAAACAACATTAAAAGAAGGGCGTTTTTCGTTGCGACGGAACTTCTCACGAAATTCCAATCACCAACTTCCTCCTCCGAATGCGAAAATATTTTGTTGACACCGTACTACATAGAGAGAGACGATCACCTCGATAAAATAAGGGAAATCAGAGCTCGTACGGAAAGATATAGGTGTTCGTTCTTTCCGCGCCCTATACGAGATTGGAATAATAGAGAATTGTGAAGGTGGTTCGATGAACCCTCTGCCAAGCACTTATATGTGATTTGCAGAGTATTCATGTAGATGTAGATGTAAACAAGTACAGTGGTGACTGAGGAAAACGCTTCGCATTGTGAATGATTTCAAGATAGTTGTGCATATACTAGCAAGTGGATCAGCGTGTATGCACGAAATATCACGACAAAATTCACGATAAGCCGACCGAAGGTCCCTCATTCCCAGGTGCAACAATATTGTGGTCGACTAATACAGCAATAAAACTATAGTATTTACTGCTTAAACCTCACGAAGCAGCAACAGCTACAGACAATGTACACGAAAAATACACGATATTCAATGCCCTTTTGGCTTTTTAACACGTTTTTATTATGTTGCTTCATTGTCTACTTGTCTGTTCGGTACAGATTTGGTAACTGAATTTAAAATAACTTCTGGATGAGCTAGAGACTTGAAACTTTCAGTTCGATATCAGCTCGCTTTCTAATCTAGTGTGCGGTGGAAGGTACTTTGTTTTTCTGTCTATCTGTCTGTTCTGTACAAATTTTGGAATTCATTTCAAACTAACTTCCCAGTTAGCTAGAGGCTTGAAACTTTCAACGTAGTTCAGAGCAGTATGGCAGTACAATGCAGACTCGCTTTCTTGTGTGTTGTGTGACGAAGGGTACTTTATGTATGACTGCAAAGGTTCCATTCGCGAATGTTTAGCGATGAGAAAAATTGCTGGTAAGTCTCCGTATGAGCTCGAATCTAATTTTTATCTTCAAGGTCTTTTCACGAGGTGTACGTGGGAGGAAGCAGTATATTGACTGACTCAGATGAAGAACAACTGAAACAAATCTGAAATTTACGAAAGGTCTCTATTGTAATCTCAGCACAGGTTTGAAATCGATTGAAAAATGTTGTACACGCAAGACTAAAAAGCAGAAATTAATTATTTGAATAAAAAACTATTTAATGCAACACATTTTTAAAGCAGACTAAAAAGTGTAAAATAATTTCTTGTAGCGCAATACTGATTCCTGATGCCACATAGATAGTACTGCGCTTGTCTATTTTTAATAGCTATGACAACACTTGTAAAATTTAAAAAGAAAAAGATGGGACGCATGCAGTAGGTAATAGTATGGAGAGCAGTTGTCGTTGAGAAAAAAAAACACAACAGTTCACATCATTCGCAATGCAATAAAATTGTTAGTGACTTAGGTGAACTATTCACGCATCAACTATTTATCGCATGCTTCGTTTTTCGCTTCAAATTTTACGTTTTTAAAGTTACGTTCACCTATTAAAAATTCACAAGCATAATTTTTTAGGAGTATCTATTTGAGGTTAGGAATCTGTATGGGGCTAGGAGAAATAATTTTATATTTTTAGTCCATTTTAAAAATGGTGTTACATTACAAAGTTTTTATTTTAATAATTAATTTGCTCTTTCGGCTCCTCTGCCACTAAACAAACTCCGTTGGGCTGTCGCCTTTTCTATAAAAGCTTACTGACCGATCGTTCATGAAATTTATCAACCCGGTGCCATACCACTGAAGCAAAAATGGCCACGCACTCCGCAGCACACCGCGTGGAAGCAAATTCCCACTTAAGGCCACTTAAGGTTTATCACATTTGTGGCGCAACCAGCGTTTCAGCCTTTACAAATGGCTGCCTGTCTGCAACAATCCCGTGACGTACGTATAATGTGAGCCTGCAATGGGAAGCTGGTGTCCAGAACTCCCAGGATGAGATATAACTACTCTGCTGAAACATCAAATACTACTTGGTAAGAGTTCCTAATTATTCCCTTTCGATTGTCTCCACGCTTAGAAATCTTTTATTAAACATGTTCTTCTCCAGCAACGTGTCTTGGACATTCATATCTCCTAATTTCTCGGTGGCTCAGTGTCAAGCCGACACGGTAGTCAGCGTGTTCATTCAGGGAACTGGTCCCCTTCCGTAATAAAAAAGTGACTGAAGTTAAAATCTGTGGAATGAAAGTGTTGTCCAGTGACATCCACGTAGAACTGCTAACCAAAAGCCGGCCGCAGTGTCCGAGCGGTTCTAGGCGCTTCAGTCCGGAACCGCGCTGCTGCTACGATCGTAGGTTCGAATCGCGCTTCTGGCATGGATGTGTGTGATGTCCTTAGGTTAGTTAGGTTTTATGTAGTTCTAATTCTAGGGGACTGGTGACCTCAGATATCAAATCCCATAGTGCTTAGAGCCATTTTACTAACCAAAAATGGCGGAGAAATAGACAGATAAGAACGAAAAACAGAAAAAGTGGTGAAGTACCTAAGGATTTTTATTTTTATCAGCCATTTACAACGTCTTTCACCTCTCGCAGTGTTTGTTGATATGAAAAATTCCAACTTGCACTGTGGTTCGGAACCCAGGTTAATCTGTAGATAAGTCAGATCGTAGGTCAGAGGAAAGGAACGGCATACCACCTCCATCAGCACCATGGCCTTGAAAGCACTGTAGCGTTCAAAACAATCTTCGGATTGATGACTGACTTATTTTTTAAATTCTACTACTCCCGGTACGTTTGGGAATTCCGTACACTTTTCTTCATTGCGCACATCCATTTATCGTCTCGTACTTTCATCTGTATCAGCAAATCGAATTTCCTCCTCTATCTGTCAAACCATGAACGATTTCTGCTCCTGTATTAATCCTTTAGCCCGACAAGCATATACTAACGTTCATCTCTAAGGTGACTTGGTTCAGAACTCCTCTCTAACATATACTCACAATACCCTCCATAGCCTCTCCATTAGTCAAGATCCAAATCCCACACCACTATTCCCATAGCCCTACCGTCGTTCCACCCAGCATCAGCTCTCACCTTCAGCCTGCACACTCCCCACCAAACAGCGACCCTCTTCTTCTATTCTGATGAACTAGGTAAGTAGCATCTCGGAGAAATAAAGAGCAGTTCAGCAAAAAAGGCCAGTGTGCACCCGATCTGTTTACCGGGAGGTCTTGTCCGAAAGGTCGAGGGGCCTCTGCTGGTGTGGCTGTCGGTAGACCAATGGGAAATATATTCAATTCGAAGGCAATAACTTGCTAACAAACCAAACCCAAAATCCTAAGAAGTTTGTGTCCTACCTTAAGTCAGTAAGTGGATCGAGTTCATCTGTTCAGTCGCTCAGTCACCATACTGGTACCAACGCGAAAGATGACGAAGAGAAGGCCGAAAACTGAATTCATGCTTCAATTTTTTTTCCTTTTTATTACAGAAGATCATAAGACGTTTCGTCCTTCACGCCATCGCACGAACACCGAAACAGCAGATATTGAGACAAGAGATCGTGGGAAGAATGAGGTGATAGTGGTCAACAGTGGAAAGGCGTTCCGTTGGACCAGATAAGATACCCGTGTGACTCTGCAAACATAATGCGGAAGAACTTGCAGCAGTAATTTATTGTGAGTCGCCGGATAACGAAGGGTCCTAGAGACTAGAAAAAACGCAGGTCATTCCCGTTTTCAAGGACAGTCGGAAAGAAGTGCATAATTATGGGCCTGTATCGCTGACGTCAATATATGTAGAATTTTGGAACAGGCTTTATGCTCACGCATTATGATGGTTTTGAAGAACGAAAATCTCTATAAAAAGAAATCTTGCGAAAACCAGCTCCCTCTATTTCTCCATGAGATATCCATACTCAGGTTGATGCCATGTTGCTTGACTTCAGGAAGGCATTTGACACTGTCCACCACTGCCGTTCGGTGAAAAAAATAGGATCTTATCGAGTATCGGACCAGATTTGTGAATGGACTCAATATTTCCGTGCAGGTACATCTCGAAACGTAGGTCTCCTTTTTCCCGCTCTAATCTCTTCATCTCAAAGTAGCAGTTGCACCCATCGCCTTCAGTTATTTGTTGGATGTATTCCAATCTGTGTCTCCTGCTAGAGCTTTTACGCTCTACAGATCCCTCTAGCACCACGCAGACTATTCCCTGATGTCTTAACATACGTCTTACCATTCTACCCCTTCGTTTTGTCAGTGTTTTCCGTTTGTTTCGCCGATTCTACAGAGAACCTCCTCTTTGCTTATCTTAGCAGCTCATCTAATTTTCGACATAACGGTTGGATTCCACTCTGTTCCGGTTTTCCCACTATTAATGATTCACCAACACACATACATTCTCAGAAATTTCTTCCTCAAATTACGGGCTATGTTTGATATAAGTAGACTTCTCTTGGCCAGGAATGCCCTCATCGCCTGTCTAGTCTGCTTTTTATGTCCTACGTGCTTCATTCGTCAAGGGTTATTTTGCTTCCAAGGTAGCAGAATATCTTAACTTCGCCTACTTGGTGATCACTAATTCATTTCAGCTAGTTCTCATTATTTTTGTATTTTTTCGGTTTACTCTCAGCCCATATTCTGTACTAATTGGACTGTTCACTCCATTCAGCAGGTCATGTAATTCTTCTTCACCTTCACTGAGGATGGTAATGTCATCAGCAAATCTTATCACTGACATCCTTTCATCTTGAATTTCAATCCTACTCTCGAACTTTTATTTTCGTCATTACTTCTTCGACGTATAGACTGAACAGTACAGGCGAAATACTGCATCCCTGTCTTACACCCTTTTCAATCCCAGCACTTTGTTCTTGGTCCTCCATATTGTATATCACCCGTCTATAGTTCACTCTTATTTTCTCCCAGTTTCCATCTTCCACCGTTTTACATTGTCGAACGCTGTTTCCAGAACACATTACCAACGAACGTGTCTCGATTTTTCTTCAGTCTTGCTTCCATTATCATTCACAATGTCAGAACTGCCTCTCTGGCGCCTTTACCATTCCTAAAGCCAAACCGATCGTGGTCTCAGTTTTCTTTCCCGTTTTTCTGTATATTATCCTTGTCACTAACTTGAGCTACTAAGCTGATTGCGCAACAGTTCTCGCACTTACCTGCCCTTGCTATTTTCGAACTTGTGTGGATGAGATTTCCCCGAGTATCCGCCAGTCTCGACCGTAGAGGTCGCGCAGTTCCAGACTGTAGCGCTTAGAACCGCTCGGCCACCCCGGCCGGCTATTCGTGTCTCTCTCTCATAACATTTTTGCGCCTCCTACTTTCCTCAATCAACTGAAGTATTTATTCTGTTACCCAAGGGTTCTGCGTAATTAACTAGTACTTGTGTTTAAGTGTCTAATATCTGCAATTGCTTTGTTAGAGACGCCCACGCTTCTCCAACTGAACTGCCTGTTCTGGTACTTCTTACCGCAGTACCCACATCCTCAGCGAACTTAAAATGCGTCTCATCATCTCCCAGTACCTCAGCAGCATCCCACTTCCTTACACAATGGTTCTTCTAAACGATTCCTTTAAACTTCTATCTATTACTAAATTGTGATCTTAGTCGATGTCTGCTCCTAGGTACGCCTTACAATCCAATATCTGACTTCGGAATCTCTCTCACTATAATGTACTCCAGCAGTGTGATTCGCGAACAGAATATTCGTTATTGCCCTCTGAAATTTATTTCAGAACTCAGTTGGGTTTTTTCCTCTCTCGTTCCTATTGTCAAATACATATTTTCCCATAACCCTTTTTTCTATTCCTTTCCCCACAACCGCGTTCCAGTCCCCCATCATTATTGCATTTTTATCTTTCATTACATACTCAATTTATCCACTCCGTATTCTCTATTTCTTCATCTTCTGCATGCAACGTTACCGTGTTTCCGGCTTTGATTTGCTGCCGAAAGTGACGAGAACAACCGTATCACCAAACTGTTCACGGTAGCTCACTCTCTGTCCTACTTTCCTATTCACAACGAATCCTTCTCCAGTCACGCTATTTTCTGCTGCTGTTGGTTTTACTCTGTATTTGTCTAATCAGAAATCCTTATCTTCTTTCCATCACACTTCATTGGTCCCCACTATATCCAGACTGGACCTTCGCATTCACTTTTCAAATATTCACTTCTGACATACCAATCTCCAACTCGTAGAATGTTATCCCATCGTTGGTTATTCTATTATTATGTCTTTTTCTTCTCATGTTCGTCTCCCTTTGGCATCCCCTTCCCCCGGAGATCCGAATGGAGAGATCATCATGACACTTTCTCAATTACAGGTCACATGTCCTGCGGATACACTTTATGTGTCCTTAATGCATTGCCTACTGCTTCCTCATGCCGTTGACCATTGCTGATTCTCCACCTTTCAGGGGTAGTTTCCCTTCCCAATGGCAAGAAAGTGCCGGAAACTCTGTGTGCTCGTGCGCCCTCTTTGACAATGCCGCTGGCAGAACGAAGGCGACTGCTTAGGCTGGAAGTCTTTGCCCACCATTGCTGATGACTTTTATTAAAATATAAACAGTGGCTGGGTTCGAACCCGGGACCCAAGATGTTCTGATTACTACTCGAAAACGCTAACCCATTTTTAATTTTTTTTCATCGTTGTTTTTGGCATTTGGTCTGCGTGGACATCACATAGCACCCATTCAGTTTCGGCGCTGAATGGTTCACTCAGTTTTTTTTTTTTATTACAGATGGCAGGCAGTCCTCTGGCCGAATATTCTGAGCTACCATACCGGCATTCCTAGACCACGGGTGAATTTCATCCTTCTTCTGGTGTCCTTAAAGGAACAAAATCGACAGATGTAAAAGTGGGCCGTCTGTTGTGGCCGAGCGGTTCTAGGCGCTTCAGTTCAGCAAAACAGCGATGGGCGTTGGTTATTGGAACTCAAGTTGTTGTGTCTTCAAAGTTTGTTTGTTAAAGACATAACAGATAAGAAAGCCTGTTATTGTGTCGTGTTGTAGAAATACCTCCAACTTGCCATTAGGATAGACCTGTTACTACAGTTCTTATTTCCGGCCGGAGTGGCCCTGCGGTTCTAGGCTCTACAGTTTGGAGGGTTTATTCTGTTTGACGCCCTCCCTCATGGTGAACAATCAACTCTGAAGTACATGGTGCTGCAAATTAAAGAAACGACTTCAGCGTGTTCATCTCCACAAAAATGCAAACGACTTTCTCCTTGGCCATGACAACTCAAAGCCTCACACAAGTCTGCACACGCAAGAGTAGCTCACAAACTTTCATTAAACTGTTCCTCCTGATACACCCAACAGCACGGATCTCGCACCTTCTAACTTCCTTCTGTCTCGCCCAATGTAGGACGCACCCCGCGGAAAGCAGTACGTTCATGATTGGGGAGATTACTGATGCAGCAAGACGTTGCCTCCGACATCGACCAGCAGTGTGGTATCATGCGGGTATAAACGCCCTCTCAGTAAAGTGGCGCAAATCCGCCGCATTGAACAGAGATATTGTTAAAAAATAGGATTTTGTAGCCTAAAGAATGGGAAATAATATCTTGTTCTGGAATCCTGAATAAAACCAACCTGCTGTCAGAAAAAAAATGTTGCATTACTTATTGAATGCCCCTCCTACATCTCCTGTAAAGATCACAACGAGAAAAATCAAAGAATTTAGATGTAATACGAAGTTTCACAGAGAATCATTCTTCCCTTCCGCCGTTCGTGAATGGACGAGAGAGGGGGAAGGATATACTGATACCACAAGTACATTCCGTCATTCATCGTGAGGTGACTTGCGGAGAGCATTGGTAGACAGTCTCAGATAGCATCAGTTTCAGATGCTTGTAATTTACACCGCAGAACCGTCCCTCGGGCATCCACAGGAGGTATAGGTGCAGCGGTGTGCGCCCAGAGTTACCACATCATCCTTAATGACTACCGCAGCGCGCGGCCTTGCCGCTGATCGCCCAGTGATTACCGTGCAAGGGGAGACGCTAGGCGACGACGTAGATGCCCGCCAGTCCACGGCTGACGTACAGCTTACTCGAAAAGTATGAACGGCTGCAACTCTTCCCTGCGCAAGACGAGGCCTTCCAGGCGGTTAATTATTGAGTATTGCGCCCGCTCTGCTTACACCTCTTCGGTAAGTACACGCGTTTACACAAAGTCTCAATCATAAATCACAAGTTACGTGTTGTTCCAAGAACTTTATGCAGAGTGTAGGATACGTGATCAGTGAAACACGTAATTAAAAGTAAGGAATAATATTTGACGTCAATCTGTTGTAGAATTGTGGGACATGTTTTATGTACAGAAATTACGACATTTTTCTAGATCGAAAATCTCCTCTATTAAAATCAATAAGGATTTCGCAAACAGAGATCTTGCGAAACTCATCTCGCTCTCTTTCTCTGTAACATCCATTGCTCTGTAGACAACGGCGGTCAGGTTGATGCCGAGTTCCTTGACTTCAGGAAGGCATTTGGTACCATCCCGTACTGCTGTTTAGCGAAAAAAAAACGAGCTTACCGAGTATCGGACCAGATTTGCGACCGGATTCAAGATTTCCCTGCAGATAGAACTCAACACACCGCGATAATCGAACAAAATCGACTAATGTAAAGGTAATGTGGCGTGTACCCCAAGGAAGTGTGATGAAACGATTGTTGTATACATTGCATACAAATTATCTACTGGAAAGCATCGGAAGCCCTTTAACATTGTCCGCAGATGATGCGGTTGTCTGTAATAAAGTAGTACCATCAGAAGACAGTGTCGATTTGCGGAACGACCTACAGAGGGCTGATAAACGGTGCAGGCTCTGGCAGTTGTCTCTGAAAGTAAATACATCTAACACATTGCGCATATATAGGAAAAGAAATCTACTACAGTACTGGTGATAAATTGTTGGAAACAGTAGAGCCTATAGACCGTAAAATATCTCGGAGTAGCTATCCAGAGAGACCTTAAGAGGAATGACCACATAAAAGAAATAGTGACAAAACAAATGCCACTTCGAGATCCACAAGAGCAGGCTTAAGGAAACGTAACTCATCCACGAAAGAAGTGGATTACAACGCGGTTATTCGACCGATTCTTGACTATTCTTCATCTGTCTGGAACCCTTACCAGGTAAGACACAGAAGAGATAGAGAAGATCCGACGAAGAGCGGCGCGTTTCGCCACGGGCTCATTTGGTCGGCCCGAGAGTGTTCCAAAGATGCTCAACAAACTCCACTGACAGACGCTACAAGAAAGGCACTGTGCATCTCGAAGAGATTTGCTATTGAAATTTCGAGAGAGTACTTTCCAGGAAGAGTCGGACGACAGATTGCTTTCCCCCACATACCTCTTGCGTAATGACTACGACGGGAAAGTTCAAGAAATTTGAGGCTTACCGACAATCATTCTTGCCATGCGCCATTTGCGAGCTGAACAGGAAAAGGGAGCTCAGCTAATGGTACCAGAAGTATCCTCCTCCACACACCGTCAGATGCTGACGCAGATATGTACAAGGAAGACAGGTATTTGAAGTACCATCGACAGCGAAGTTACTAGAGGCACAAGCTGAGATTGAAGGAGGACAGAGGAAAGAAATCGACCAAGAGCTTTTCAAAGGAAATATTGCAATATTTGTCTTAAACGAATTAAGGAAACCAGAGAGAGAACCTAAATATGGATGGGCGAACGGGGATTTGAACCGCCGTCTTCTTGAACGCGGGTCTAGTGTCTTAAGCACTGCGCCTTACGGAAGAAAAATTCCACACAAATAATGTATTATTTCACGAGAACAGCCAATATTTTGCCTGTGTTCCACAACTTGTTATTTTTAAAGGTGGTAGGCTGCCAACAGAATAGCTAACATCTTGAAGATAAAGAGAATAAAAAATCAATGGCCGGCTACATCACAGGAGGAAAAGTAGCGAGGATTTGGTCAACTACAAAAAAAAAGTAAATAAATAAGTAAATAAAAAGAAATCAAGTTTAACGCGCTGTCGACGGCGGGGTCGCTAGACGGAGCACAAAGTCAGATAAGGCAAGTGTGGAGGAGAAAATCACACGTGTCATTTTCTTACATTACCTTCGCCTATCCAAAAGGTTGCACTTGTCTGGGTATAGTCTGCGATTTTTAACTTTAGAAAAGTATCGCTCAAAAAATTTGTCTATAGTGCTTGAAGAATGTAATAACGCGCAGCTCCGCATTGGTAATGTTGAATGTTGTTTCTACTGAATCTTCAAGGATACCCCAGAAAGCCTGAGGCCTACGCTTATTTGCGCTCGTCTAAAGATGGAGCTGCAGTTCTTGAACTGTAGACGGAGCGCCCATTCACAACTGCTGTAACGCAGACCTTTAACTATGAGGCTAGCGGGCAGACGCCTTGCTTCAAAACAAGGAACGAACGACACAGAACACAGAATATCAGACAGAAGTGCAAGTGTTAACAATATGGAAGCAGGGACGGACGGTAGCGATCCAAGTGTCCTGGCAGTTAACTTCGAATTCGGGAAAATATGGCGCGATAAAATATATTCCTGCTTTGCGAAATACGAGTAATAGATGATAATATTTTTCGTTTACACTTCATGGGTTGTTCTGATTGTTTGGTGATAAAGTGCATTTATCTGTAAAACACAATATGCAGTTTTGACCGTTTGGCTGTTACTAAGCGGAAACTATGTTGCTGATTACGACATTCTTATCTGCATCACACACTTTGAATTCCATTGTAAATATATTGCTCGTATTGTGCTTAATTTTTGCTCTCATCCGTAAGTCTGGGTGGGATAAATGATTTCACATTTGTTTTTGTCTTATATAAAACAGAAGCTGGTTTCATCACATGATATTGTGTGGACTGCTTGCGAATCCGAGTGTGAACAGTTCGATTTAAATGCATTGTAAGTATACTGCTCGTATTCTACGTTACTTTTGTTCCCATCTGTTTTTCTTACTCTCGCATTTAATGGCGCCCACAGAAATTTTCATTGACATCTCTTAAAATATGCTGTTTGTAGTACCTGTTAACAACGTGTGAAAATTTTTGCGTGACTACTGTCGCATTTTCAACATTTTCAAGGAAGAATGCCCTCGTCACCAAGACTACAGTACCTACTCATCTGCATCTCCTATTCATCCTCTGCAATCCACTGTGAAATGCATAGCACTCATTGGCAAGAATCAATACCATTCAAAGCAGAATTACATACCGATTCCGTGACAAGATATAACAAAGTTGAACACCAGTACTTTCAAAATCAGTTAACACAGAATTCTCCAGCAAATGAGAGAAATTACGGAAAACGGATGCAAACAAAAACGAAGTAGAATAAGAGCAGGATACTATAGTGCTTTTAAATCCAGCAGTTCACAAACAAATTCGTAAACAATAACAAATACACATAAGTCCACAGAACATCAGGCAACGAGAGCAGGCTGTTTTATATGAACCAAAAACAAATATGGAATTATTTACCGACCCAGTACTATGGATGCGAGCAGGACACAATCAAAATTTGAAAAACATACTTACAACGAAATTTAAAGAGTGTAGTACATACGAGCAGTCGGAATCAGACGAACAATATGACGAAACCAGAAAAGAAACACGGAAAACTAAATGTCAGTCAATAAGAAAACGATGTGGTGGAATGAAAAACTTGTAGCGTTCCAAGTGATCTGGCAGCGAAACAATATCGTGTTACCAGAAGTCCCCACATGATTTCAACCCCCGTGATGAGCCTTTTACATCGATGTATTAAAAACATTCGGTGTATAGTATCGCTCCTCGGAATTAAACCGATTTATTGTTAACGCTTTGATGATATATTCGATGTTTTTATAAATTGAAACATCGGCTGAGTGTACTTACTTTCTTTTTTGTTTTGTTATTTTAACTAAAATTATTTTTGTCACCTGAGAGGATGACCACCGTACATTAGTACATCGTTAATTATAAGAAGAATAAATCTGAAGAGAGTTATTGTGATGAACATGTAAATTTATCTGACAACTCTTGTCGAAAGAATAAACATAAATACGTTGGGAATGTGGAAAGATTATAAATGATTATTAAATATAATTTCAAAATCGAAATCAGTCGAAGGACAGGATATGGAATCAATTTCTGTTTTTACAAAACTTAGAAAAAAAATAAGGTGAAAGTTCGGTATACCACAGTAAGATATAACGAGGATTTGAATACAACGCGGTGAAAAAATCTTATTACAGTCAGCGTGTAGCGTTTCTATAGTATCGTTTACTAACATAATCTTCAAGTTATGAAAACAGTAACTGAAAGGGATAAGGATTTGTGTTATTATCGTTATATCAGGACTGACGCTGCATATAAACCTGAATACACGTACCACAGTTAAGAATGTGACACAATCCAAAAAGGGACAACGCAATAATGCTCGACAGCAATCGAAATAAACATATCCACTCCACGCAACATACCTTATCATTCAAAGTTTAGATTTCAGCGTACTTGTTACGATGCCACGGTAACGGAAAGCATATTCTGTGAGTGATCAGTTAAACATTGATTGTGTGGAGAATGGTGATACAAAAACAAGTATAGCACCTAAGTGTGGCGTATCTCAAGGAACAGTCACAGTCAGGGGAGTGATGAACGAAAAGCGTTCACTTAGAAGTTTCTCAAAAACAGTTAAAAGTCATGTGGAAATTGTCATAAAAGTGACGAATCTAGGGAAGGAAGTGAACTTGACGAATGTTTTTACAAGTGTTTCCAGAATGAGATTTTCACTCTGCAGCGGAGTGTGCGCTGATATGAAACTTCCTGGCAGATTAAAACTGTGTGCCCGACCGAGACTCAAACTCGGGACCTTTGCCTTTCGCGGGCAAGTGCTCTACCAACTGAGCTACCGAAGCACGACTCACGCCCGGTACTCACAGCTTTACATCTGCCAGTACCTCGTCTCCTACCTTCCAAACTTTACAGAAACTCTCCTGCGAACCTTGCAGAACTAGCACTCCTGAAAGAAAGGATATTGCGGAGACATGGCTTAGCCACAGCCTGGGGGGTGTTTCCAGAATGAGATTTTCACTCTGCAGCGGTGTGTGCGCTGATATGAAACTTCCTGGCAGATTAAAACTGTGTGCCCGACCGAGACTCGAACTCGGGACCTTTGCCTTTCGCGGGCAGGAAGTTTCATATCAGCGCACACACCGCTGCAGAGTGAAAATCTCATTCTGGAAACACCCCCCAGGCTGTGGCTAAGCCATGTCTCCGCAATATCCTTTCTTTCAGGAGTGCTAGTTCTGCAAGGTTCGCAGGAAGGCTTCTGTAAAGTTTGGAAGGTAGGAGACGAGGTACTGGCAGAAGTAAAGCTGTGAGTACCGGCCGTGAGTCGTGCTTCGGTAGCTCAGTTGGTAGAGCACTTGCCCGCGAAAGGCAAAGGTCCCGAGTTCGAGTCTCGGTCGGGCACACAGTTTTAATCTGCCAGGAAGTTTCGTTTTTACAAGTGGTTTTTAATAAAGTGAAGTGAAGGTGGATTTCCGGGTTAATATTGAAGCCCAAGCTGCAAAATTACTTGGTAACAAAGACTTTATTGCTTCCGGGGGGTTGTTTCCGACGTGGAAATGTCGCCATCAAATTAAACAAACCGGCACTGAAGGAGAAGCAAGGTCTTCTGATGGTGAGTCTGTTTCGCAATTTCCTAACATTCTGCCCAAAGTAATGGTAAATAACTTTCGTATAATTGTGATGAAATGGCGCTTTATCATCGACAGCTTGCAACCAGAACTCTTGTTGTAAAAAGTTTATCTAGTTGCTGTATCTGATAAATTTTTTAATATTTTACTGTTGACGTTGTTTAAATACTGCAAAATATATCTTGTCCGCGTCCGTAGCTCAGTTGTTCCGGAATGGTAACTCAGTGTGTTCGGTCGGAGGGCTGGCTATCCTCTGTAATAAAAAATAAAAAATAAATAAATAAAAATAAAAACTCAGTGAAGTGTTCAACATGAACCTGAGGAGTGTCGTATGATGTTCGTACAGACCAAATGACGAGAATATTGACGAACGAAATAAAGAAAGTGGTCATCATGGCTGATTGCCATGTGGAGGACCTAGGTTCGATCCTCAGTACTACGTGGTATTTTTAATTGATGGGAGGAGTGGAACAGGATGCACTCAGCCTCATGATGCCAACTGGGGAGCTACTTGACCGAGTACTAGCGGCTCCAGGTCACGAAACTGACAACGACCTGGAGAGCGGTGTGCTGACCCAATCCCCTCCATGCCACATCCAATGACGCTATTGACGGCAGATGACATGGCGGTTGGTTGGTACCGATAGGCTTGCGAGGACCTATGGGCGAGTTACTAGTTACTGCTACACACAGTACATCATAACATAGCGTTATGTGCTTTTCCAAGCTTCTCTGTATGAAGCTTGTCATTCCACAGCTTACTTTCCGTGCACCACAGTTACGCTATTCGCTGTAAACTTGAGAGCGAGCGGGCGAGTCGCCACTCTCTCTCTGCCATGCTCTGACACAAGAAGCACCTACAGACAGTTTACCAATGAGACACGTGCCTGTCCTCAGCGCGCCCTTTAAATAAATGGCAACACAATGCTCAAACACGCCCGGGAGTATTTATTTTCCACTAAATTCGTTAACTATAATACATAATACAAAACTAGTGACTAATATAACAAACGCAAGAAATTCCGGAACTGCGCTGCTGCTACGGTCGCAGGTTCGAATCCTGCGTCGGGCATGGATGTGTGTGATGGCCTTAGGTTAGTCAGGTTTAAGTAGTTCTAAGTCTAGGGGACTGATGACCTCAGATGTTAAGTCCCATAGTGTTTGGGGGCCATTTGAATCATTTTTTGCAAGAAATTCACAACATCAGAATCTAAGCGAATCACCACACGCTGCGCGCTGCACTGCTAGTTGGGAAACTGATTCCAGCCCTCCTCAGATAGGATGTGTTTGTCATTGTGAAGGACTCCAGGCATGGTTTTCATAATGGTTGCTGTACAAGTGTACACGGCGTGGTACAGAACACGGAATGTGTTTCATCATGATTTGCGACTTCAACGGTCTCCAACGGCAGTTGTCGATTGTGTCTCGTGCGCAAATTAGTTTGTCAATGAAAATGGGCGCGTCTAAAATTTCTATGTTCGTTCTACTAAGACGCGTATTTCCTCCATGTTCCATGTGTTAGCCATCTTGTTCTGTCTATATTATATATAAATAAAAACTTTAATGTCCACAAACATGATAGAAGACAAAATGGTAAGTTCCACCTCCAATCACAAAGGACATCAGATTTTAAAATTTCGTTTACTAACTGTGACACAAATTTACAACAGTCTTGTACATAAAATAAATGTTATTTCATTATTCTCACTCTTTAGTGAAGCCATAACGTCGTCCTTATCAGATTTCTCCTTCTTTTCCAGTAGCAGAAGTGTTAGAAGATGAGAAATACAAGACTTGAAACAAGACAATGCAGAAAATCCTACTGCAATTAGTACAAGCTCTCTTGCAGATAAAGCCAAAAAAATTATTTATTTACTGCAATATTGACGTTAAATTTTCTGTTCTTCATTGGTGTGTGTATATATATATATATATATGTGTGTGTGTGTGTGTGTGTGTGTGTGTGTGTGTGTGTGTGTGCACATACGATCATAAACAATATTTAATTTATAACAAAATATATACCCCAAAACTTAGAAAGTTTTTTTGGATAAATGAATACTGAATTGCGATTGAATCATGCACGACAGAGAAATCAGACTTGTAATTCGTTAGCCCATATTCCATGTTAGCAGAATCAAATAAACCCACTCTGGAGAGAAGGTGCTCTTATACGTAGCATCGAATATCACGGAACATACTTCTGTTAAATTAATAAGAGATGCACGAAGATGAATTAAAAATGCTTGAATATGGTAGGATGTCCGCCTCGGTAAGTGTGCATTCAGCACGGCACATTGCTAATCGAAGGGACCAGGGTTCGATTCTCGTCTGGGTCGGAGGTTTTCTCCGCTTGGGAACTGGGCTCGAAATTCAGACTGTACAAATTTTCATTCGTGGCTGCAGTCTGCGTACATGCAACTATGTCGTATCTTCCATTGTTGAGATGGCTGCATATTATGTATACAGTAAATAGCAGGACAAGAACTAATTAAGTTTGAATTCACAACAGAACACCTCTATCGACTATATTACAGTGACCTGGTACTATACACTGAGGTGACAAACGTAATAGATTAGCTCCTAATATCGTGTCGAGCCTCCTTTTGCCCGGCGTAGTGCAGTAATTCGACGTTGCATGGACTCAACAAGTCGTTGGAAGTCAGTTGCAGAAATATTGAGCCATGCTGCATCTACAGCCGTGCGTAATTGCTGAAGTGTTGCCTCTGCAAGATTTTGTGCACAATCTGACTTCTCAATTATGTCCAATAAATGTTCGATGGGATTCATGTCGGGCGATCTGGGCGTCCATATCATTCTCTCGAAATGCCCAGAATGCTGTTCAAACCAATTATGTTCCGGTGTCATTGCGAATTTCATCGTTGTTTGGAAACATGCAGTCGATGTATGGCTGCAAATGGTCTCCATCTAGCCGAAAATAACCATATACAGTCAGTGATCGGTTCTGTTGGACCAGAGGATCCAGTCCATTCCATGCGAACATAGCCCACACAGTTACAGGGCAACAATCAGCTTGCGCACTGCCTCGTTGACAACTCAGATCGATGGCTTCGTGGAGTCTGCGCCACACTCGAACCCTGCCATCGGCTCTTACCATCTGAAATCGGGACTCAACTGACCAGGCCGCGGTTTTCCAGTCGTCTAGGATCGAACCGGCATGGTCACGAGCCCAGGAGAGGCGCTGTAGGCGGTGTACTGTTAGCAAAGACACTTGCGTTCGTCGTTTGTTGCCATAGCCAATTAACGACAAATTTCGCTGCAATGCCATAATGGATACGTCCATCGTGCGCCATGCATGGATTTCTGCAGTTATATCTCGCAGTGTTGCTTGACTATTGGCACTGACAACTGTACGCAAACGCCGCTGCTCTTGGTCGTTCAAATGGCCCTAAGCACCATGGGACTTGACATTTGAGGTCATCAGTCCCCTAGACTGAGAACTACTTAAACCTAACTAACCTAAGGACATTAAACAGATCCATGCTCGAATCAGGATTCGAGCCTGCGACTGTAGCGGTCGCGCGGTTCCGGACTGAAGCGCCTAGAACATCTCTTCCACAAGGTCAAACCCTTCGGCCGCTGCGTTGCTCATGGTGAGATATAATGCGTAAAATTTTGTATTCTCAGCACATTTTTGACATTATGGATCTCGGAATATTGAATTATCCAGCGATTCCGGAAGTGGAATGTTGTATGCATCAAGCTATAGCTACCATTCCGCACTGAAAGTCTGTTAATTTTCGTTGTGCTGTCATAATCGCGCTAGAAACATTTACACATGACTCAGCTGAGTGCAAATTACAAGGCACTGCCCTTTTATACCTCGAGTACGCGATACTACCGTCATATGTACACTCCTGGAAATGGAAAAAAGAACACATTGACACCGGTGTGTCAGACCCACCATACTTGCTCCGGACACTGCGAGAGGGCTGTACAAGCAATGATCACACGCACGGCATAGCGGACACACCAGGAACCGCGGTGTTGGCCGTCGAATGGCGCTAGCTGCGCAGCATTTGTGCACCGCTGCCGTCAGTGTCAGCCAGTTTGCCGTGGCATACGGAGCTCCATCGCAGTCTTTAACACTGGTAGCATGCCGCGACAGCGTGGACGTGAACCGTATGTGCAGTTGACGGACTTTGAGCGAGGGCGTATAGTGGGCATGCGGGAGGCCGGGTGGACGTACCGCCGAATTGCTCAACACGTGGGGCGTGAGGTCTCCACAGTACATCGATGTTGTCGCCAGTGGTCGGCGGAAGGTGCACTTGCCCGTCGACCTGGGACCGGACCGCAGCGGCGCACGGATGCACGCCAAGACCGTAGGATCCTACGCAGTGCCGTAGGGGACCGCACCGCCACTTCCCAGCAAATTAGGGACACTGTTGCTCCTGGGGTGTCGGCGAGGACCATTCGCAACCGTCTCCATGAAGCTGGGCTACGGTCCCGCACACCGTTAGGCCGTCTTCCGCTCACGCCCCAACATCGTGCAGCCCGCCTCCAGTGGTGTCGCGACTGGCGTGAATGGAGGGACGAATGGAGACGTGTCGTCTTCAGCGATGAGAGTCGCTTCTGCCTTGGTGCCAATGATGGTCGTATGCGTGTTTGGCGCCGTGCAGGTGAGCGCCACAATCAGGACTGCATACGACCGAGGCACACAGGGCCAACACCCGGCATCATGGTGTGGGGAGCGATCTCCTACACTGGCCGTACACCACTGGTGATCGTCGAGGGGACACTGAATAGTGCACGGTACATCCAAACCGTCATCGAACCCATCGTTCTACCATTCCTAGACCGGCAAGGGTACTTGCTGTTCCAACAGGACAATGCACGTCCGCATGTATCCCGTGCCACCCAACGTGCTCTAGAAGGTGTAAGTCAACTACCCTGGCCAGCAAGACCTCCGGATCTGTCCCCCATTGAGCATGTTTGGGACTGGATGAAGCGTCGTCTCACGCGGTCTGCACGTCCAGCACGAACGCTGGTCCAACTGAGGCGCGAGGTGGAAATGGCATGGCAAGCCGTTCCACAGGACTACATCCAGCATCTCTACGATCGTCTCCATGGGAGAATAGCAGCCTGCATTGCTGCGAAAGGTGGATATACACTGTACTAGTGCCGACATTGTGCATGCTCTGTTGCCTGTGTCTATGTGCCTGTGGTTCTGTCAGTGTGATCATGTGATGTATCTGACCCCAGGAATGTGTCAATAAAGTTTCCCCTTCCTGGGACAATGAATTCACGGTGTTCTTATTTCAATTTCCAGGAGTGTATATGCGTATACCGCTATCCGATGACTTTTGTCACCTCAGTGTATTCCTGTGAATAAATCTTCAGTATCCACTATATGTGACAAAATTCGACCAAACTGTCGTTCATTAATTCTGTCATATCTCCTAGGAAGTCTGGTTCAGTCATCCAGTAAGGCGTTCGTCTGGTGCAAGCCACTTCCCCCACTACTAGCGCTACTTGCTCTTTCGTTTGCAGACCGACTACATTGGATGTTACAAAACGATACCGACAAACTTGGAGGAGTTGCAGAGAGAGTATTGAGGAATACATTGAGGATAGGAACTCGTGCCCGGAAAAGTCATAGAACGAAGCTATAGAGCATCGGCGCCTGCCACTTAGCCACCGCTTCGGCGACAAACGTGACTTTGTACGCTGACGGACGGTAGCTGGAACTTCTCGCAATGTTGTTTGTTATTCAGTGATGACGAGTGATTATCACGATCGGCAGTGAAGACGACGGAACTAGCCGCTGCGTAGACATGTCTCCTATGAATGCGGCGCTCTGTTGTCGTTGTGGATGACGCTTTAGGACACAGGTTTCAGCCTGCAGTTTATTTTTCTCCTATGTAACGAAAAACACTGGAGATTTAAGAGGGTGTCAGGAGAAAAATAAACTGCGGATGAAAACACATGTCCGAAATCGCTAACCACCGAGGCAACAGAGCATCACATTCATAGGGTGGATTTTATAGCCGCCCAACGGCAAGGTCATCAGCGACATTCATAGGACTGTTCACGCAGCAGCTGGCTCCATCTTCTCCACTGGCAATCGTGACAATCAGTCGCGCTTAATTAGTAACAGACTACAATGAGAGATGTCCCACCTACGATCTGTCAGTATAAGAAGTCACGTTTACTGCCGAGGGGATGACCTAGCGGCAGGTTTCGGCGCCTGTAAGTTCGAGACTCTTGGATGATTTTTCCAGACACGTAATAGTATCCTCAGTTTGTTCCTCAAGACGCCCTCTAAAAAACCCTCTAAGTCTGTCGGCATCGTTTTGTAACACGCTGTATAATGCAGTGGTGAAGCATGTCCGTCGACAACCGCTTTATAATGAGCTTCTATTGTACTGAGTCCGCAGCTCGTGGTCTCGCGGTAGCGTTCGCGCTTCCAGAACACGGGGTCCCGGGTTCGATTCCCGACGGAATCAGGGATTTTCACCTGCCTCGAGATGACTGGGTGCTGTTGTGTCATCATCATCATTCATCCCCATTGCGGTCGGAGGAAGGCAATGGCAGACCACCTCCGCTATGACCTTGCCTAGTACAGCAGTGCGGATCTCCTGCATCGTCCCCTACGCTCTGTCGAGGAGTATGGGACATCATCATCATTGTACTGAGATGGTTTTTGAAACCTTATTTTTTGTTGTAACTTTCTTTGTTATTTCAAACAAAAGGTTTGATCATTATGAAAGTTTGTTTCTGTTTCAAATCGAGTCTTACCCAACATATATCCGTATTGGGCTGTAAATAACAATCGATGATTTCGAATCGTAAAAATATTTTTCGATATATTCTCACACATCGTCACGATATTGCATCGATAAAAACATCGACGTGTTTTTGCAGCGTCCACTCCTTCTGAGCACTCACCTGCTGCTTAGCGCGTCCATGTTTGGCCACGTCGCCTCCTGCACTGGGCGTGGTAGCGCGGGGGGTCTCCGCCCCCGGCAGCCCGCAGCCTGGTGCGCGCTCGACGCTGCCCGCATCTTCTGCCCCTGCCCGCCGATTTTCCTCTGTTCCGCTTTTCTCTTCCAGCCACCTGTCGCCCATGTCACGGTTGGCCCCCTGTGGTAAAGCGGGCGCCCATACCGTCCTGATACACCACAATGCTACCTCAGCGGTCTCCACAGTTAGAATCTCTACTGCTGAACTGCGCAAAATTCCCTTAATCTTCCTTCAAGCATCCAACAGTTTTCTCCTGTTCTGTCAACATCTACATGTACATCATTTACAGCTACATCTATACTCTGCAAGCCGCTTTACAGTGCGTTGCGGATGGCGTACCGTACCAATATCATTAATTTTCCTATCTATGCCATCCGCGTTCTGAGAGAAGAAAAGTGACTGTATTCCTCTCAACTTCCCTAAATCCCTCTTGTCTCATTCTTATGATCCCTATGTGAGAAACACGCAGGTGGCTGCAGAATCGTCACATTATCTTCGTCGAATACGGGTTGTCTAAATTTATCCAACAGAATTTTGTGAGAACTGCGCTGTCTTTGTTACAAGGCTTTCCATTTAAGATCCCCACACATTTCTGTTACACTTTGGTATGGGCTACACGGACCTGTTACGATGACGCTGTAATGTTTGAGAAAGTGTCATCGTAGAGTAATAATAGGAGGATAAAGATGACTTAGACAGAAGTTCTATTTGATGTGATGAATGCCAGTTTGCGCTAAATGTAGAAAAATGTAAGTTAATGAAGACGAGTGGTAAAATAATCATCTGTCATTCGAATACAAAATTAGTGATGTGCTGCTTTACACACTCACATTGATTAAATCCCTGTGCGTAACGTTGCAAACCGACACGAATTGGAACGACCATGTAATGTCTTTAGTACAGAAGTTTAATGGTCGACTGCGGTTTATCGTGAGAATCTAGGCAAGTGTAGCTCATATGTAAAGGAGATCGCCTATAGAACTCTAATGTGACCCACACTTGACTGCTGCTCGAGAGCGAGCTCCCCGTGAGTCTTGAATAAAGGAAGGCATGGAAGTCATTCAGAAGCGTGCTGCTAGATTTCTTACTGGTAGGTTCGATCAACACGTGAGTGTTATGCAAATAAAAATAAACGTGGTGTGACTAGGGCCTCCCGTCGGGTAGACTGTTCGCCGGGCGCAAGTCTTTCGATCTGACGCCACTTTGGCGACTTGCGCGTCAATGGGGTTGAAATGATGATGATTAGAACAACAAAACACCCAGTACCCGAGCGGATAAAATCTCCGACCCAGCCGGGAATCGAACCCGGGCCTTTAGGGTTGACATTCTGTCACCCTGACCACTTCTTTTTTTTTTTTTCAATATAGTTCCTTGCGTTTTGTCTGGGCGGACTTCGCAAGACATCCGTTCAACTTTATCGTTGAGTCTTTGACTCAGTTTTTTTTTTATTTATTACAGTGAGGACGCAGCCCTCTGACAGAACACGCTGGGATACCGTGCCGGGAAATCCACTCAGCTACCGAGGAGGGGGAAACATTATGGAAATGCTCCGTGTACTCAAATGGGAATCCACGGAACGAAGACGATATTCCAGCGTGAAAGACTACTGAGAACATTTAGAGAACCAGCATTTGCGGCTGACTGTAGAACAATTCTACAGCCGCTAACGTCTATTTCGAGTAAGGGCCGGAAAGACAAGACACAAGAGAAATCGAGACTTGTACGGAAGCATGTAGAGAGTCGTTTCTTCCTCGCTCCATTTACGAATGTAACAAGATAGGGAATGATTAGTAATGGTACAGGTTACTCTCCGCCATGCACTGCGTGGTAGCTTTCGGAGTATCGATGTAAATATAGCAGCGCCTTTGTGAATTGTCATGGCTACTAGATAAAAGACTCCAAACACCGGAACAGTATTCCAGAACTGGTCGCACTAGCTCTTTCATGCGATTTTCTTTACGGATGCATTCCGTTTTCGCACAATCCTTCAAGCGAATCTTAGTCTTCCATTACCATTCCCTAATACTGACATTACGTAATCGCCCCATTTCATATCGCTTCTAAGTATACTGGTGCCTAAAACCTAAGGACGAAAACTTTTACATGATGTACCGCTGCCAACTATTATAGGTCGATGAAACTTGGGCCGTACATAGAAAGAACTACTGCAGTATGTACAGAAGGTAACCGAAAGAGACACGTAATAACATGAACAGAAATAACACTTTTATTCAAAGGCAATAATAACAATGAAGTCACCGCCATTCGTGATTGTCTCCTGAACATTACAAAAGGCATGGCATGGTTCGAAGCAATCCATGCTCTGCAACATGCTGCCATGCTGGCAACAATATTGGTAAGGGCTTTTTATAGTAGTGTGTTCCATTCTTCCGTCAGCGCATTTGACAGCTGGTCGATGGTCGGTGGCGCATGTGGAGTGTGGATGAGCCGCAGCAAGTCTCCCCAACGCATCCCACACGCGCTTCATGGAATTGAGATGGGGGGAACGAGCAGGCCAGTCCAGATCAATTCGTTCCAAGAACTCTTCCACGTGCGCTCATTCGGGAGGACGACGGTTCAATCCCGCGTCCGGCCATCCTGATTTAGGTTTTCCGTGATTTCCCTAAATCACTCCAGGCAAATGCCAGGATGGTTCCTTTGAATGGACACGGCCGACTTCCTTCCTCGTCCTTCCCTAATCCGATGAGACCGATGACTTCGCTGTTTGGTCTCTTCCCCCAAACAATCCAATCCAATCCACATTCGCCGGCCGGAGTGGCCGAGCGGTTCTAGGCGTTACAATCTTGAACCGCGCGACCCATAGATCAAAATGAAGTCAGGATAGAATGCACCCGCATGACTACAGTGTCACAATAATGCTGATCAATGAGTTTACTGAGTCAGAGATATGGAGGTCAGTATGGCCATGAAACATTATGCCTCCCCACACAATAACACCTGCACCACTAAAACGATCATGTTCGACAATTTTCCTGGTTGCATTACTTGTTACCACTTTTCACCATGTGAGGGAGCGTCCAGATTCACTACTCAATCTAAATCTGCTCTCAGCCGAGAAGAGCAGGCGACCCACTCGTTGGTCTCATCCTTAAGCTTTTGGCAATATCGAAAAACTTTGAATACAGTTTACCCACAGGTCAACGTTATTGTGACACTGTAATCCTTAAGTAGCGCGTCTTTTCAGGGATGCATGCCGTCCTCGCTTCATTTTTACGGTTGACAGTGGGCGACCGCATCGATCAGCGCAGGTGGAGGAGGTTTTGGACGAGAGGATATTCGCCGAATCTAGCCCACCCGTTCCCCCGACTTAAATCCCGTCAAACTCGCATCAACCGCACTGGTGGAGGAATGGAGCGCTCTATCATAAGAACTCCTCGTGGCCAGGATTGGAGCATGATCCAGAGCATGTACTGTCGTCCATGGTAACAACGCACCTTTTAAGAACCATTTCCAGACTTTTTTGTTTAATTTTCAGAGGACCATCATGAATCGCGGTGACGTCAGCGATACTCTCTCCCCTATTTCGTGATAATAAAAAATATGCAGCTCTTCTTTGAACTTTCTCGATGTACTCCGTTAGTCGTACCTGGTAAGGATTTCAGACCGCTCCGCGGCTGTACTCCAAAAGAGAAGGGACACGCGTAGTGTAGGCAGTGTCTCTAGTAGATCTGCTACATTTTCAAAGTATTCTGGCAATAAAACGTAGTCTTTGGTTTGGCTTCCCCACAGCATTTTTTATCTGTTCTTACCAAATTATGGTGTTCGTAATTATAATTCCTAAGTATTTAGTTGAATTTATGGCCTTTATGAATGATTTATCGTGTATTCGAACCTTAACGGATTCCTTTTAGCATTCGTATGGATAATCTCATACTTCTGATTATTTAGGGTCAATTGCCAATTTTCGCACCATACAGATATATTTTCTAAATCTTTTGCAATTTGTTTTGATCTTCTCATAGCTTTACTAGATGATAAATGACAGCATCGTCTGCAAACAACCTGAGACAACTGCTCATATTCTCTCCTAAATCGTCTCTATAGATAAGGTACACCACAGGGCCTTGGGGAACGCCAAGAATGACTTCTCTTTTAGTCGATGACTTTTCGTCAGTTACTACGAACTGTAATCTCTCTGACAGGAAATCACGAATGCAGTAACATAACTAAGACGTATTCCATAAACACGCATTTTCACTACAAGCCGAATCTGTGATACAGTGTAAAAATCCTTCTTAAAATCGAAAAATACGGAATCAGTTTGAAATTCCCTGACAATAGCACTCAACACTTCGTGTGAGTAAAGAAGTAGTCCTGTTGACTGTGTGCCAATAGACCGCTCTCTTCGAGGTAATGCATGATGTTCGAACACAATATATGTTCCAAAATCCTGCTGCACATCGATGTTAATGACAAGGGCCTTAAATGTAGGGGATTACTCCTGTGGTGTCACCGTCAGACACCACACTTGCTAGGTGGTAGCCTTTAAATCGGCCGCGGTCCATTAGTATACGCCGGACCCGCGTGTCGCCATTGTCAGTGATTGCAGACCGAGCGCCACCACACGGCAGGTCTAGTGAGACGTCCTGGCACTCACCCCAGTTGTACAGCCGACTTTACTAGGAAAGGTTCACTGACAACTACGCTCTCATTTGCCGAGACGATAGTTAGCATAGCCTTCAGCTACGTCATTTGCTACGACCTAGCAAGGCGCCATAGCATTTGATATTATTTTATATTGTGATAGTTAGCATAGCCTTCAGCTACGTCATTTGCTACGACCTAGCAAGGCGCCATAGCATTTGATATTATTTTATATTGTGGTTATAACATGTACCGTCAAGAGAGATGTTCTACAATTGTGGATTAAAGTTAAGTATTACATCAACTACGTACTTTATTTGCTACTATTAATTCCTTTAACTGTTCCAGACCTCACGCCAATCTGCGTGAGCTTAACGTGTGCCTTTCGGCTTCCTCTCATTGTGACTTGGCTGTCTTGCCAAGTCACAACAACTCCTACTACCTTTCTTGACTATTGATGTGACTTGTGCAAGTTTCCAGTCTTTGGATACGGATCTTTCGTCGAGCGAGCGATTGTATATGATTATTAAGTATGGGGCTATTGTATCAGCATACTTTGAAAGGAATCTAACTGGTATACAGTCTGGATCAGAAGACGTGATTTCCTTAAGATTCTTCCAATAAGTTTTTGCCGGGCATCTGATTTTCCTACAATATGTATTATGTGATATTCCAATTTACGTCGCTTCCAATGGTTACTCCAAGGTGTTAAACGGCAGTTGCAGTTTCCAGTGATTTATTGCCAAGAGTATAATCATACAGTAGAGGATCTCTTCTTCTACGTGCGAGCAATAAGTTACATTTATTTACATTCAGGATCAATTACCAACTCCAGTAATCGATTTGCTACAGTCTTCTGATGTCGCTACGTCCTTATGGACAACTGTATCTCCTATGAACAGCCTTACGCAGGTACCGACGTTATTCACTACATAATTTACGTACAGAGGCTCGACAAAAATATCTAAACACCGAAGACACAACAAGTTACCTTGCATAACACCGTGTACGAAAACAGTTGGCATTCAATACAACTACCAGTCGTCCCGGAATGGATAGATAAAAGTAGGTCCTCTACAGTTCTTAATAGGTCTTATACCAGTTTTCGTGCAAAATGTAGCAGCTTCAGGTGATGATGATAACGGTGGATAGCGATCAAGCAGAATTCTCTCGCAAGCGGACCACAAAGTCTCAATAATATGAGATGTGGTGACTGTGGTGGTCAGGAGAGATGTGACAATTCATTCTGGTGCTCATAAAACAAGTCCCGCACGATGCGAGCTGTGTGAACAGAGACCCAGTCCTCTTATAACGTGCCATCACTATTTGGGTACAAACGTTGTACCCTGGGACGCACCTGTTAGCCAAAATGGACAAATAACATTTGGCAATAACTGGTGTCCATAGGATGCCACAGTACGGCTACCGAAATCATTATTACCCAATCCTCGCCATGCTTCACTCTCTGGACGTGAACTTGACCAGAAGTTGGAAACATTACGAAAAAAGACTCATCCGACAAAATTACTTTCTTCCATTGCTTTATAGCCCAGATTTTATGCCTTCCGAACCATATTTTCCTGCTACGTCATTTGCACCACTGATGAGTGGTTTTGAAATTCCAGTTCACCCTACAATTCCCAGATTATGGAGATCCCTTTGCGTTGTTTTCGTGCTGCCAGAGATGGCGAGGGCGATGCAGTGACTTTTGCAGCTGTTGTCCTCATATTTTTCGTCAAAATCCTCTTCAATGACCATCTGTCACAATAACTCAACAAACACTACCGTCAGCGCTGTGATTTAGCAAATGACATTTTCCTGTATCCCCTGTAAGCAGTATAAATGTTCCATCCGGTGCCTCTTGAAATACCAAACAACTAGGCTGCCTTGGCTACGGATCCATCCACCAGGCTAGCACTAAAAATTTGCCCACGTTCGAATTCATTTATTTCCAATATAAGGCGCTCACAACTATACAGAACGCTGTTCTGACCACCACTGACACTTGCAACGTACTGACAACAATCCACAGGTGTCATTCGTGGTCAAATACAATAGCGCAACCTGCAAGCTTAGCTCGCATATGCATTTATGTTCAAGCATTCACTTCTCGCGTCAGTCACAGTTCTTTGAATACTGACGCCCGAACAACAGGGACTTACGTGCATTGACAATAAAAAATAGCGCATTGAGAATGGCTAGCTATTAGCCGAAATCTGGATTTGCATAATAAAATCTGAGGAGGACGACTTATTGCCGCACTTTATAATTCATAAATTAGGCAGACAGTTAACAGAGACGAAAATTTAATTATGATAGGGGATCTGGAATTCGATAATAGAAAAAGGAAGAGAAAGAAAAATAGTAGACTATGGACTGGGGAAAAGAAATGAGACAGGAAGCAGCATGGTAGAATATTGCACAGAACTTAATTTAATCACTGCTAACACTTGGTTTACGATTCATGAGAGAAGGCTGTATACGTGGAAGAGACATGGAGACACCGGGAAGTTTCAGGTTGATTATATAATGATAGAGATTTAGGAACCACATTTAAAACTATAAGACATTTCCAGGGGCAGATGTGGATTTTCCTCACAATTTATTTTATATGAACTATAAATTAAAAATGAGTAAATTGTAAAAAGGTAGGAAATTGAAGAGCTGGGACTTGGCTAAGTTTCAAGAGCCAGAGGTTGTTGAAACTTAAGAACAAGCATTAGACAACGATCGACTACAACATGGGAAAGGAATACAGCAAAAGACAAAAAGATAGATTTGACAGATGAAATAGTAAAGGCAGTAGAGGATCAAATAGTAAAAACACAAGGCATAAAAGAAAACCTTACATTCACAGAAGATATTGAATTTAACTGATGAAATGAGAAAATAAAAAAAAAATGCAGCAAACGTAGCAGACGAAAGGGAATACGAATGTCTAAAAAATGATATTGACAGGTAGTGCAGAAAGGCTAAGCAGGAATGACAAGAGGACGAATGTACGGATACAGAAGTTTATGCGAGGAAAGATAGATACAGCCTATGGGAAGGTTAACAAGACCTTGGAGAAAAGAAAAGCAGCTTCGTGAATATCAAAAGCTCAAATGGAAAACCAGTACTAAGCAAAATAGGGAAATCTGAAGGGTGGAAAGACTATATACGGTTTTCGTACACCATGTTAGGCGAGGTAATGTGGTGTGTTTTTGGTGTTTCGATGTTTTTGTCGAGCCTCCGTATATAAAATATGTATTGGATATCGTCGGAAGACGCATAATGTTGTTCGTAGGGGATACAACACCAGAAGTCTGCAGCAAATCGATTATTGGTGCAGAGACTGGTAGTTGATGGTTCAAATGGCTCTGAGCACTATGGGACTTATCATATGAGGTCATCAGTACCCTAGATTTAGAACTACTTAAACCTAACAAACCTAAGGACATCACACACATCCATGCCCGAAGCAGGATTCGAACCTGCGACCATAGCAGCAGCGCGGTTCCGGACTGAAGCGCCTAGAGCCGCTCGGGCCACAGCGACCGGCTGATAGCTAGTTGATCCTGAACGTAAATAAATGTAACGTACTGTGCATAAATAGAAGAAGAGACATAGTGCTGTACCATTACACTTTTGGCGACAAATAACTTGGAGTAACCTTTTGGAGCGACCTAAATCGGAAATGGAAATGAGCGTACGGCATTGTGGACCGGGAGTCCCCCACTCTGGGAAGTGCATGTTCGACTGTTTCATGGCTAGCACGTTCACCACACCTGTCACCCACAGTAAGATATCTGGTTTTGGTCTGCCGAGAGATCGGCATGCCACCACTCAGTAACTACCAGACCGGCACGCCACCACTCATCAGCTACCACGACTGATGAACTCAGGCATACAGTTGAAACAGTACGGAATGACGTAGCAGTCGTCTGTCGTCCAAGTTCAGTTCGACTCGATGACCAGCCTGTTTAGAACCATTGTTGCTGCCAGAGGTGGCAGCTCTTTGCTGTAAATTTCACACCTGTATTCCCCTGAATTACCTATAAATTTAATCATGTATTCTCCACACTAAACTCTACACGGAAAACCAGTAAAATTTCGTTGCTTTACTCTTCCTGGGGTTCCAGTTTTAATGAACAACAGTGCCACATTGTTCAACTCAGTCCGAAAAGACCTCGGAAGCCACCAACGGTACCGATCGAACGCCATGTCGTCCTCAACTGACAGGTTTCAAAGGACGCGGATAAGGAGGGACACACCGCTCTCCCGGTCGTTGTCAGTTTTCGTGACCGCAGTCGCTACTTGTCAGTCAAGTAGCTCCTCAATTGGCCTCACAAGGGCTGAGTACACCCCACTTGCCAACAGCGCTCGGCAGACTCGGACGGTGACCGACCCAAGTGCTAGTCACGCCCGACAGCGCTTAACTTCGATGGTCTGACGGAAATAGATGTTACCACTGTGGCAAGGCCGTTGGTAGATGAGTATTATTCACCAGTACAAATAGCAAGGTTTCGATGATTATGACACAGCATTAAAACAAGTGTAGGCGTATGGGATGGGCACAATGGCTCGAAACCAGCCATGTCAATAAAATAAAGTTTCTCGGAAGTATTTCCGGTCAGTTGCAGTGTCCCTAAATAATCATTATTATTTTAACTATATGGGATGTTGTATGTCACGCGACAAAATTATAGATCTGTCCGAAAATCTGAAAAAAATTAAAAATCCATTGTGAAATGTCCACAAAATCTGGGAATCAGAAGGCGACAGGACACAGGTACATAACTTTTCCGCAGAGGTACAGATGTCGACGTGATGTATAGACGTGAAGATACAGAGACAATGAAAAAGTGAAGGCCTCCTTAAAGTCGGCAGGAAGAAAACATTTTATAGGCACGTTAATATGGGTGATACAGTCATGCTGTTACAAACTTTCAGGGGAGATGAAGAAGGATAAATGTAACAGTTTCGGGTGAGGGAACCTGGTCTGGAAACAACCGAGTCGAAAGCTATAAGCGAAAATCGTTCAGGTACCACTGACAGTGGAATACATGTACCGGTTCTGTTGTTGCTAAAATTGTGGGGTAGGAGAGTTTCAGACGTGGAAGTATGGACTAATGCAATAAAAAAAGTCCAATAAACATGGACACTAAAATGCATCCCTTGAGAGCTATGAGCACTTCTCTACCTTCGCTGCTGTGAAACACATCTCTTCTATTAAACTACTGACCATATTTACAGGACATTTTTTTCTTGGTTTGGTCCATAGTACCACCTCTGAAAATTACCTACGCTACGGTCTTATCAAGAACAGTACCAGTACGTATATTCCACTGTCAGTGTAATCAGAATAACTGTCGCTTACAAATTTCGACTCGGTCGTTTCCGGACCAGGAACCCTCACCTCAAATTGATAGATTTATCCTTTTCCATCAACCCTGAAAGTATGTAACATCACAGAATCACCCTGTGTATACACTGTTTGACAGGAAGAGTCACAATGAAAAAGAACTTAGGTTGGTTCCACATCTTCTTTTTTATGCCATCAGTATATCGAATAGTCTTATACCATCTCCCATCTTCTGCTGTTTTCCATTAATCTTTTCATATCTACATAACTTCTACACTCATCGTGTTTTGTAATTTATTTTACTTATCCTAGTCTTCGTTTGAAGCTAATAGTCCTCATCTCTACTGCTTCTTCCAGCTCCAAGATAACTATTCCTGAATGCAATATCCTATTAACCATGAAAGCCTGCCACTACTGTTTTCATTAGCCTGCGGATTTATAACAGACTATGACACTGCGTTTTACCTCTTTATTAAAGATCTGACTCATATGTGAATAAACGCAATCTGACAAACTTTATTTTAAGTTTCGTAGTGCCAAGAAAGACAATCTGACTAACTTTATTTTAAGTACCGTAGTGCCAACAACTCCCTCCCACATGAACCATGGTCCTTGCCGTTGGTGTGGAGGCTTGCGTGCCTTAGCGATACAGATAGCCGTACCGTAGGCGCAACCACAACGGAGGGGTATCTGTTGAGAGGCCAGACGAAAGTGTGGTTCCTGAAGAGGGGCAGCAGCCTTTTCAGTAGTTGCAGGGCAACAGTCTGGACGATTGACTGATCTGGACTTGTAACATTAACTAAAACGGCCTTGCTGTGATGGTACTGCGAACGGCTGGAAGGAAGGGGAAACTACAGCCGTAATTTTTCCCGAGGGCATGCAGATTTATTGTATGATTAAATGATGATGACGTCCTCTTGGGTAAAATACTCCAGAGTTAAAATAGTCCCCCATCCGGATCTCCGGGAGGGAAATACTCAGGAGGATCGGAGCGTGGAATGTCAGATCCCTTAGTCGGGCAGATAGGTTAGAAAATTTAAAAAGGGAAATGGATAGGATAAAGTTAGATATAGTGGGAATTAGTGGACTTCGGTGGCAGGAGGAATTAGACTTCTGGTCAGATGAATACACGGTTATAAATACAAAATGAAATAGGGGTAATGCAGGACTAGGTTTAATAATGAATAAAACAATAGGAACACAGGTAAACTACTAAGAACAGCATAGTGAACGCATTATTGTAGCCAAGATACACACGAAGCCCACGCCTAGCTCAGTAGTACAAGTTTATGCACCAACTAGTTCCGCAGATGATGAAGAGATTGAAGAAATGTGTGGTGCGATGAAAGAAATTATTCAGATAGTGAAGGGAGACGAAAATTTAATAGTCATGGGGGGGGGGGGGGGGGGGAGGGGGGCTGGAATGCGATAGTAGGAAAAGGAAGAGAAGGAAAAGTAATAGGTGATTATGGACTGGGGAAGGCTGGTAGAATTTTGCACAGAGCATAACTTACCCATAGGTAACACTTTGTTTAAGAATCATGAAAGAAGATTGTATACGTGGGAGAGGCCTGGAGACACTAGAAAGTTTCAGATAGATTATACGATCGTAAGACAGAGAATTAGAAACCAGGTTTTAAATTGTAAGACATTTCCAGGAGCAGATGTGTACTCTGACTACAATTTATTGTTTATGAACGGTATATTAAAACTGAAGAAACTGCAAAAAGGTAGGAATTAAAGGAAACGGGACCTGGGTAAACTGAAAGAATCAGAAGTTGTAGAGAGCATTAGGAAACGATTGACAATAACGGGGAAAAGAAATACAGTAGAAGAAAAATGGGTCGCTTTCAGAGATGAAATAGTGAAGGCAGCAGAGAATCAAGTAGGTAAAATGAAGAGAGCTAGTAGAAATCCTTGGATAACAGAAGAGATATTGAATTTAATTGATGAAAGAAGAAAATAAAAAAATGCTGTAAACGAAGCAGGCGAAAAGGAATACAAACGTCTCAAAAATGAGACCGACAAGAAGTGCAAATGGATAAGCAGGAATGGCTAGAGGACAAATGTAAGGATGTACAGGCATATATCACTAGGGGTAAGATAGATACGGAGAGGATGGAGGAGGAGATTAGTGTTTAACATCCCGTCGACAACGAGGTCATTAGAGACGGAGCGCAAGCTCGGGTTAGGGAAGGACGGGGAAGGAAATCGGCTGTGCCCTTTCAGAGGAACCATCCCGGCATTTGCCTGAAAGGATTTAGGGAAATCACGGAAAACCTAAATCAGGATGGCCGGAGACGGGATTGAACCGTCGTCCTCCCGAATGCGAGTCCAGTGTGCTAACCATTGCGCCACCTCGCTCGGTCTGGTAAGATAGATACCGCCTACAGGAAAATTAAAGAGATCTTTGTAGAAAGGAGAACCACCTGTCCGAATATCAAGAGCTCAGATGGAAAACCAGTTCTAAGTAAAGAGGGGAAAGCAGAAAGGTGGAAGGAGTATATGGAGGGTCTATACAAGGATGATGTACTAGAGCGCAATATTATGGAAAAGGAAGAGAAGGTAATGAAGATGAAATGGGAGATATGATAATGCGAAAAGAATCTGACAAAGCCCTGAAAGACGTAAGTCCAAAGAAGGCCCCGGGAGTAGACAACATTCCATTAGAACTACTGATAGTCTTGGGAGAGCCATCCATGACAAAACACTACCATCTGGTAAGCAAGATGTATGACACAGGCAAAATACCCTCAGACTTCAAGAAGAATGTGACAATTCCAATTCCAAAGAACGCAGCTATTGACAGGTATGAAAATTACCAAACTATCAGTTTAATAAGTCTCGGCTGCAAAATACTAACACGAATTCTTCGCAGACGAATGGAAAAACTGGTAGAAGCCTACCTCGGGGAAGGTCAGTTTGGATTCCGTAGAACTGTTGGAACACGTGAGGCAATACTGACCCTACGACTTATCTCAGAAGATAGATTAAGGAAAGGCAAACCTATGTTTCTAGCATATGTAGACTTGTAGAAAGCTTTTGACAATGTTGACTGGAATACCTTCTTTCAAATTCTGGTGTTGGACAGGGGTAAAATACAGGGAGCGAAAGCCTATTTACAATTTGTAAAGAAACGAGATGGCAGTTACAAGTGTTCAGAGACATGAATGGGAAGCAGTGGTAGAGAAGGGAGTGAGACAGAGTTGTAGCCTATCCCCGATGTTATTCAATCCATATGTTGAGCAAGCAGTAAACGAAGCAAAAGAAAAATTCGGAGTAGGAATTAAAATCCATGGAGAAGAAATAAAAACATTGAGGTTTGCCGATGACATCGTAATTCTGTCAGAGACAGCAAAGGACCTGGAAGAGCAGTGGAACGGAATGGACAGTGTCTTGAAAGGAGGCTACAAAATGAACATCAACAAAAGCAAAACGAGGATAATGAAATGTAGTCGAATTAAATCAGGTGATGCTGAGGGTATTAGATTAGTAAATGAGACACTTAAAGTAGTAGATGAGTTTTACTGTTTGGGGAGCAAAATAACTGATTATGGTTGAAGTAGAGAGGATATAAAATGTAGAGTGGCAATGGCAAGGAAAGCGTTTCCGAAGAAGCGAAATTTGTTATCATCTAGTATAGATTTAAGTGTCAGGAAGTCTCTTCTGAAAGTATTTGTATGGAGTGTAGCCATGTATGGAAGTGAAACATGGACGATAAATAGTTTAGACAAGAAGAGAACAGAAGCTTTCGAAATGTGGTGCTACAGAAGAATGCTGAAGATTAGATGGGTAGATCATGTAACTAATGAGGAGGTACTGAACAGAACTGGGGAGAAGAGGAATTTGTAGCACAACTTGACTAGAAGACGGGATCGGTTGGTAGGACACGTTTTGCGAAATCAAGGGATCACCAATTTAGTATTGAAGGGAAGCGTGGGGGGTAAAAATCGTAGAGGGAGACCAAGAGATGAATACACTAAGCAGATTCAGAAGGATGTAGGTTGCAGTAAGTACTGGGAGATGAAGAAGGTTGCACAGGATAGAGTAGCATGGAGAGCTGCATCAAATCAGTCTTAGGACTGAAGACTACAACAACAACAACAGCAGTGCCAAGAACTTGCGCGATCCACCACGGAATAATTAAAGGTAGGTTTAAGAGTAGTTGACCAAGAGTAAACTGAAACCATAATCGTTACCAAAGTTCTCATGCAGCTACTCACTATACATGCGTATGAATTTTATGTTATAAATGCAATTCATGCGATGGAAATGTTTTTTGCTCTGTATATCCTACAACACTTAGTAAAAAAATGGTTCAAATGGCTCTGAGCACTATGAGACTTAACTTCTGAGGTCATCAGTCCCCTAGAACTTAGAACTATTTAAACCTAACCAACCTAAGGACGTCACAGACATCCATGCCCGAGGCAGGATTCGAACCTGTCGCGCGGTTCCATACTGTAGCGCCTAGAACCGCTCGGCCCCCCCGGCCGGCCAACACCTAGTACACTGAAAAGACGTGACCATGTGTTCTGAAAAGTTGAGTGAAGGAGCGAAGGCTTTAAATTTCTCACGTTATCTTCGGCTGCAAAAGTGTATCGCAGAAAGAAATATGGACTGATCAGTAAAAATATTATGACCGCCGATCTGTTATCGGTATAAACCCATCCAGGCGACAGCGAGGAATGACTGCAAGTCAGACACACGTACGGTGAACGCAGTATCAGTGGGTGTGCTGCCCGTGTGTGCAGCGGGGAAGGCGCGCGGTCTACCTCAGTTTGACCCGAGTGCGGATTGTGATGGCCTGGAGGCTCAGCACGAGCATTTCGGAAACTGCACGACTTGTCTGGCGTTCGAGGAGTGCTGTGGTGAGTGCCTTCAAGACGCAGCAAAGCCAATGTGAAACCACGTTCAGACTTGGTGGGATTGGGCGGTCACCCCTCATTACAGTTGTCGGACGTCGTAGGTTGGGTGGACTCGTAAAACAGGACAGGCGGCGAACTGTGGTGGAACTAACATCAGACTTTAATGCTGAGCGGAGTACAAATGTGTCTGAACACTCCTAACACTGGCCTTCGTAGCCGACTACTTATGCATGTGCCAATGTTAACACCACGACATCGGCAACCACAAATGAAATGGGCACGTGACCATCGGCACTGGACGTTGGCACAAAGGCAGAGCGTTGCATGTTCTAATGAATCCCGCCACCTTCTTTATCATGCCGATGGGAGGGCGTGAATCCGTCGTCTTCCAGGGGAACAGCTCCTTGAGGCCTGTTCAGCGGGACGGAGACAGGCCAGCGGCGGATCCATTATGCTCTGTGGTACCTTCGCTTGGGCATCCAAGGGACCAGTATAGCTCGTGCAAGGCACCATGACAGCCGAGGAGTATCGTGCACTGGTTGCTTACCACGAACGCTCGTTCATGACGATCATGTTTCCTGACAGTAGCGGCATTTCTCAGCAAGATAATACGCCATGTCACAAGGCCAGTAGTGTGATCAAGGAACACAGTGGCGAGTTCCAGTCGATGTGATGGCCCACCCCAACTTGGCAGATTTTGAAGCCGGTAGAACACATCTCAGATGTGACTGAATGTGCCGTCGATCGCATCGCCTCACTCGCCTGAATTTATGGGAATTAGGTGACTTGTGTGTGCAGGTTTGGTGCTAATTCCTTCCTGCAACTTACAAAGGCCTCATTGCTTCCATAGCACGACGCGCCGCCGCTGTTATCCGTGCCACAGGTGTACATACCGGCTATTAGCTAGGTGGTCATAACGTTCTGGTTGATAAGTCTATATCTGTATAATCTGAAAACCGTGCGCTGTACAATCACGTAAATGTAATACAAGCGCGTGAACTAGCAGCCATCTCACAATATTACAAAACGTAACCGGTTAAACATGCGCAGTTCACTATCACAAGACAAGCGTCTACACTAGGTGGTAGAATCGGCACATCACTTCACAGCAGCAAACGAAAGGCACGACTGTAGAAAGAAGAGTGATCCTTTGTCTGCCAGTCACGCGGCCTCGCGAACGGATTAAGCTACCAATCTTCTTAACTGATTCAGTCTAGTGAAAACTCGGACGACTTGCTAACACTAAGAGATAACCCACAATTTCTGTTAAGGGGTATCGTACCCTAGCAGAGGGCTAAGTGACTACAAATCTTTGAAACAGGCAAGATCCTATAGATTCGAGCGCGATTATGCAGAAAGGTGTCAAAAAACAGCCGCCTTTCAATGTGTACCTTCTTCTACAAAGGGTCTTTCATAGACTTCTTTCTACATCTATTCTTTTTACGTCTTCTTCATTTTGTGTTTTGTCTCTTTAACGTCTCATTTCCTACACTTCAACTTTTTTCTTCTCTACATCTGATGGTCGAAGTTCCAAATTTTGATGTTAAGCAGCTCATTATTCTTCCTTACAATACTCCTCGCCACTTTCATCTTTGCTTCATTTATCTTTCTAACACGTTCTGAGCTGAGAATGCTATCCATCCCTTTCGACAGGTCTTCTAAATCTTGCTCCACACGTCCAGCACAGCCATGTCGTCTGCGAGTCTTAGCATTGGTACATGCTGCTGTTTCACTTTTTATCCTTTGTCCCATAATTTTTTACCGAGCGAGATGGTACAGTGGTCAGTACACTGGACTCGCATTCGGCAAAACTGCGTTTCGAATTTCCATCCGGCCGTCCAGATTTAGGTTCTCTAAATATGAATGCCGAGTTGATGAGAGAAAGCATACGGCCAGTACTCCTCGGGTACTGTCAAGCGCTAACTGACTACCTTGTCATTCATGGCCTCGTCCTTTTACTAAATAAATTTTTGGTCAATGGAACGTTAAACCTTAATTTCACATTTTCTTTCTTCACTTCCTCCATTACTTCATCGACGTACATCCTGAACAATAGAGTTAATGCGGCCCATCTCCACTTCCTCTCTTATGCTAACCTTATAAGCCGCCACTTCTTTTGGGACTGTATTTGAGTATTATACAAGATTATGAACCCAGTTTATGCTCTAAAATACCAGATATTTAATATGACGTGGGTATTAACTGCGAACCTCTTATCACATGAACTCAATGTGTTAAAATCGTTCCTCACAGGCTCTGCGCCGGCCGGGGTGGCCAAGCGGTTAAAGGCGCTACAGTCTGGAACCGCGCGACCGCTACGGTCGCAGGTTCGAATCCTACCTCGGGCATCGATGTGGGTGATGTCCTTAGTTATGTTTAAGTAGTTCTAGGGGACTGATGACCTTAGAAGTTAAGTCCCATAGTGTTCAGAGCCATTTGAACAGGCTGTGCTTGTGCAAGGACGAATGTATTTATGTCTATTGCCTGCACTACCAAACAACCTGAAAACAGAGAGCTTATGTGGCGAAAGCAGTTATTTATGATGATGTCTTCGCCGTCGTGTGACTCGAGGAATTACGTTACTGATTCCTTACCTGATTTGCAGAAAATAAACACAAGCAATGCAAACATGCGTAGCGTAAATCCTGAGAAAATTTCTATAGACGTAAATACGACACGTCTAATATGAAATAAATGTTAAATATACAAGCATGGAAATGAGAAAAGGAAATGTATAAGACAATGAATTCGCAAACTCCAAATGTATGAAAAATTTAGTATAATATTTGAATATATCTGATATACAAATCAACTGTTATGATTAAGAACAAACAGCGACTAATAACATGCAATTCATAGACATTATATAATTAAATTTATTGAGACATGTGAGTCTCAACTTTATTTACGATAATGACGTTGAAGAAATTAATTAAAATTTGTGCCGCCGCCAGGATTTGATTTGCGAACGGGAAAATAGACTGGAGGTGTTAGCTGAATTTTGTGTTAGGGAGGACATTGGACTAAGGTAGGCCATGCAGTGATGTTCCTGTAGTGCTACAGTGATGTAATGGCTAATGCAGCTGCCTAATAAGTAGGAGACCCGGGTTCAAGTCCCTTGCTGTGGCACAAATATTAATTCATTTCTTCATCTTCTATCATCATCGTAAACAACATGTAAAACCTTCCTGAAAATTATAACACGACATTAGGTAGTAATAATTTTACAAACAGTTCAGAAAAAGCTTTACAAATGACAATATTGAGAGACTGCAGGGCACTCTCACTTTTGATTCGGTGTTACGCCACTTCATGTTCTTAGGGAATATGGTCTTTATTGCAATTTTGACTTCATACATCATGATGATGGTGGGCAGTAGTTAATGCTCTTACTTGTGTGCTCTAGGGAAGGAATAACGGTACGCTTTACCTGCGTAAATAGGGTGCCGATTTAAACGACTGCAGTAAAAGCGCACAGTGACGGTGAGCCGAGAGAAGAGTGTTCTTTCTGCGGAACCTAGGGGAGACATATCCGGACGGCCGAGTTCCGCGGTCTCATTGTGCAGGCGCGTTGGTTGGCGCCGGCTGGGAGGCAGTCTTCCAGGTAGACTGACTAGCGCCGAGAAGCCGCCACTCCAATGGCCAGCTCATTGTAGACTGGCAATAAAGCAGAGGATGGGCCGTTGCTAGGAAGGAAACCGACAAAACGACATTGAGCGTTCTACGAATTTCCGTGGGACATGCCCACTGACGCACAGACGTCCAGACTCTGTTACAAAACATATTTGTGAAAGCACGAGGCTTTTAGCGAGTTTATGGCCATTCTTTGGAAACTTTGAAATGGATGCAACAGAGGAGATAACAAGCTTTTTTGCAGGGACATAGATCCATCCTGGTCATACTGTTAGCAAAAGACATGGTAAACGTGTGGGAAAGAGGCCGGGAAGCTGACTCTTGTTTCCTTTTCTCCCAATTAACTTTAAAGTGTCTGATTGGTCAAATCGATGTATGCAGAGCAAAGGCCGCTCTCACACCTTCGAATGCCAGGCTCCAGCTCGTGATTGGCTCGTGCTTAAGTGGGGGAAGTCTAAGATGTAAATGTGCTTTGCTACCGAGCTGAGGTGGAAGTGGACAGGAAGAGAAGAGATCTCACTCTTATACTGGCTCTTCGCTAGTAAAGAACTGCAGGTCACTACCTAAACAGTGAGACTTATATACTTTGCTAGTGTGTCACTCAGAGCGAGTGCCAGTCTCCTTCTGAACCGTCAGCGGTTCTGCTTCTAGCATCATGCACACAATGAGTGATGCGAGGGTGTACTTATTTGTCTTGAGTCGGCCATCTAAACATTTGGCATATTCCGTCATGCACAGTCGTGGCCTGGAGTAAAATTGGTTTGGCAGACCAGCAAACGGGTCCACCTGCACACTGGAGTCCACCGATGTTTCAGAGACTCATAGGAAAGTACCTGCGTTCCGAATTAACCGAACGCGAGACCAAGTACTTGTATTTTTCGGGGGCGCGCCATTAATAACAGATTGCAGCCGTCCATGACTTCAGTCGCCGAACTCATCGTGGTGTGCCGCCCTGACGAGCTGGAGGGTAAAGTATTCGCTGCTATGGCGTAGGGCTCAAATATGTGTTTCTCAGCACCCTGTTCTTTCGAACCATATTTTTCTTTTTGGAATGGTAGTATATAGATGCTTGGTGGTGGCGTAGTTTTTGTTCCATAACCCCGATTCATGTGTATGAAGTCCGATAAAGCGATTACTGTTCCGGTTAGTGTCGTGTGTTGATCCCCAGCTGATAACTTTGTCCACCATAGACCCCATGTTACTGAAAGCGTTTGTCAAATAAAAAAAAATGTTTGTGTGACGTTTCTTTAGTCAGTTTTGTTGTCTTGTGACGTTAAGGATGAATAAATCACTTAGATCACAACTTCTCCCTGAGTTCTGATTAACAGTACCTTCCCATTTTATTATTAAAGTCTAGATTTGAAACGTAAATAGAAGGTTTTAGTATCTGTGTGTAAGTCACTTGAATTTATAGGTGGTTAACTGCGACCACCACATTTTCTGAAGCAATTGGAACGCAAACGAGTGCACAACATTATCCACAGCAAGTCAAAATACACAACACAACCCGAAAGGAGGCAACTTTATACAATTTCAACACTCTCGAGGCTTTTTAATCATGTGAATACAACGTGAATACTGACAGCTTGCTCCAGTCTCATAATTCTGCTGAAAGTTGCTGGTCGAATGTGTCCATATCAAACACACAAGACATGAGTCTGAATTTTTCTGCCCTGCTCTGATGCCCAGGACGAAAGACGAGACGAAACTACTTTTGTGTTTCAAACTGCACAAGGCGAGGAACCGAACTACGCACGCCCAACACTCTGATTGACCTGCACAGGGCAAAGCCCTAGCGTTGATGCAATGGACTCCTGCACTTTCTATCTCAGCAAATACGTACTGCTCTCTCAGAAAGGAACGGTTTACGAATGACCGTCTGTGAGTCGGTAAGTGACTTACCCATCGCGTGAACGAACGAAATGCGAAATAAACTGGCGGGAAAGCCACCATCTCTTCGTCACACAGTAGTTCTTGCACCTAATGTCCTCGATTATTTGATGGATGTATTCCAATATCTGTCTTCACCTTCCAGTGTTGTTCTCTAGACCTTCCTCTAGTACCATGGAAGCTATATCCTGACGTCATACCATCCTGCCCATTCTTCTTGTCTGTCATTTCCACATATTCCTCTCCTCTGAGATTCTGCGGAGAACCTCTTTATTCTACTCTTATCAGCATACTTATTTTCAGCATCCTTCTGTAATGCCACATGTTAGTTGTCTCGATTCTCAATTCTTTTTACTTTCCCCCAGTCCATAATTCACTTTCCTACAATACTGTACTCCACACCAGCAGAAGAGAAAAATAGGAAGAGTGAAAACGATTAGAACTGGCAAAGCAGATTATAGAAAATTTAGTTATGATAGTTTCATGGAGATAAAAAGATAAGCACAAAATACTCATTATTTAGGTTTCCGCATTGTCTCCAAGGTTCACAGACTGTTATAAAGTTGACTGTGTTTCCCTTGCAGCTGCAAAACATTTCCATTTCCAGTGGTCGTAACTGCTATGTTCACAGAATAAATAATCTCCAACCCACTTTCTTCGTCTTCTTTTTCTTGGCCTTCATTTTTACGGGATCGGCGTGTTAACCCCAGATTTGGCAAAGTTAACTGCAGAGGATGGCCAGATGTCTTTCCTTTCACACACACATCCCTCCACCCTCTACCACTACCCCAGGGACGGAAATCGTGTACCACATTTGTTTACGTTTAGCGTCATCCACATGAAATTGCGAGAACGTTTTTGAAAATGTTTTAAAATCGTGTAACTGAGGCAGGACATGGGTGTCAGCCCAGTATTCACCTAGTGGGATGTGGTAAACCGCCTAAAAATCGTGTCCAGACTGGTCGGTACACCAGCCCTCCTCGTTAATCTGCAGGGTAGATTCCGTCCGGGACCGGCGCTCCTCCCTGAATCCCAGAAGTGATATCTGGGCGGATCTTCAACGAACTATCAATTTTATAATTTAGTTATTTCTTCTCTTACTTTAATTGGGCTTATTCCTTAGAGAAATAATAGAAAATCAATGGATACACCATTACAGATATTTATGATATGATGAAGACAGTGAAGAAATTTATTCCATAAAAACTGAAAATAATTCTATGCATCAAATAAGCAAAAAATAATTAAAAGCATCCTTAAATTAATAAAAAACAGAAAATCTACTGGGCTTAAAGGCATTGATGCTGAATTAATCAGATATGGAGGAACCATTTTTGCATTTTACTTCCTCCATTTCCTAAAAATGTGTTGGAAGAACTGTGCTATAACTGACGAATGAAACACAGCTTAAGTAATTTCTTTCTTTAAAAAAGGCAATAGGAAAGACGCAAGAAATTATACAAGAACAAGTTTACTAAATGCAGGATATAAACTTTAAGGGAAAATTCTTAATCAAGAAACAGATGTTCATGTATTGATAATATATTTGTATTAAGATACGTTACTGACAAACAAACGCATTTAGAGTTTATTGATTTTGAGAAAGCCTGTGATAAGGTGGAAAGACCCCTTTTGTGGAAAATATTGGAAATAAAAGGTTTTCATAAACATCTTCTTAAGACCATAAAGAGTCTAAATGCAAACACAAAAATAGTTATAAGTTCAGGTTCGAGAACGTTAGATGAAATTTTAAAAAACCAAGGTGTACGACAAGGATGCAGTTTATCACCCACTTTATTTAATTTATATATAGTTATGAAGTGGCAATATGAAATACACTTAGCAATTGAAACAGGATCTAGCGTACCTAGTATTCGGTTATATAATGATGAATAGATAATTATACAGGAAACAGAAGATAATTTACAAAGAGCAGCATAGATTGAGCGAAAGCGCAATACATAACAACTTAATTATACCTGCTAGCAAGACTAAGATAATGGCTTTCAAAGGGAAGAAATCAGATCTAAAATAATAACAAATCAGAAAATCTTAGAACAAGAATCCCACTTCAGTTATCCAGGATGTGATGTTAGTTTTAACTGTGAAAAAGACATTGAAAAGAAAGTTAATAAATATCAAGATATCTGTGGAACAATTATAAAAATTTTGGAACGAAAAACATGAGAAGAAACTCAAATGAAACTCTGTAAAGTTATGGTTGTACCTATTCTTGTGTATGGTTCCGAACCATGGACAGTAACAAAAAAGGAAAAATCACATATGCAAGCAGCAGAGATGAAGTTCGTGAGATGTATAGAAGGCTGTAATAAAATGGGTAAAATGTGGAATGAAACAATACGATCAGATTTAAGATCCACACCCAGTGTTGAGGTGTTCCTAATTCTGCGCAAGGTTGCTCCATCGCTAACAATGGGATGTGCAACAAATGTTTCTTCCGCTGTGGATTCCGCCGATCGAAGTGGCGCAGTGTTAGCACAGTGGCCCCGCATTCGGGAGGACAACGACTCAAACCCGTGTCCGGCCATCCAGATTTAGGTTTATCATGAGTTCCCTAAATCACTCCAGGCAAATGCCCGGACGCTTCCTTTAAAACGGCACAACCGATTTTCTTTCTCGTGCTTGAAACATTCCGAGTTTGTGCTCCGCCTTAATGACTTCGGCGGAACGTTAAACCCTAATCTTCCTTAACAACACGCTACACGGTTGTTTGTGTCATTGTGTCATTTGCAGTTGCGTGCTGGTATCTTACGTCGAATTCTCTCTCCTTTTTTTTTTTTTTTTTTTTTTTTTTTTTTTTTTTTTTTTTTTTCCACACGTGGCCGGTGGACACTTCATTGTTTGCTGAAACATCCAGTTTCTTCAAAGTGTCCATTCATCTGGGACTGTTACTAGCATTTGGAGATGCTACATTACATAGCTGACGAGGAGTTCTGTGCACTGTGGTGATAGAATGGCAGTTGTTAAACTCTAAAACGCCTGATGTCATCTGCACGGGCTCCGCCACATTATCTTACGACCCGGAACTTTTCACTTATACACCACTCTGCATGCGCCGGCTTCCAATTCAGTGTGCTTGCGCAACGATCAAAATTTTTAATTTTCTTTTGTATTCTCTGCGGTTCTTATCGATGTGTCACTGTGCATTATATACAGTGACGGAAAAAACTGCAATATCAAGAAGGAGTTGTGCGACAGAAACGAAAGTTGGCAGGCCTGTTTCTACATCTGAAAGATGACGTCTCTCCAAATTTCGCGCCGGCCGCGTAAGAGTGGCGCTAGTATCATCACTGTAAGGATGCAAATCAGGTTTATTCTAAATATACGACGTAACGGTCGTGAGCGTTAGTTACCTTTGAGAACGGATGTGGAAAGATGATGTCAGTCAAGAATGCCTGACAAAGACGCCATTATCGACACCTCAGTCTGAATGAAGTGGTGCAGTAGGGCTACAAGAAGCTGGATATTCCTTTTGTAGTATCGATGAAATACTTGGCAGAAATGTATCTACTGTACATGTTTTCTGGCAGCGGTGGTCACTAGATTATACGGTCGCAAGAAGACCGAGCTCTGGACGGCAACGTGACACTACCAAGAGGGAAGACCGTCGTGTTCGACGTATAGCTCTGACGCATCGTACTGCATCTGCAACTGCAGTTGACACCACAGTGACACAACGAACTGTTACAGACCTGTTACTTCAAGGGCAGCTCCGAGCCAGACACCCTGTAGCGTGCATTCCACTGGCCCCAAACCACCGGCATTTCAGACTTCAGTGGTATCAAGCGAGAGCTCATTGGAGGTCTATTGTGTTTTCTGATGAGAGCTGGTTCTGCCTCGGTGCCAGTGGTGGTCTATGTTGGTTAGGAGGAGGTCATTTGAGGACCTGTACCCAACCTGTCTGTGTGCTGCACACCGGACCTACCCCTGGTGTTATGGTCTGGGGAACGGTTTCGTTTGACAGCTGGAACACTCTCGTTGTTATCCCACGCACCTTGTCTGAAAATTTTTACATCAATCTGGTAAGACGACCTGTAGTGCTGGCATTCATGAATAGCATTCCTGGGGGTGTGCTCCAACAGGATAACGATCACCCTGTTGTAAGCCATGGTGCTCTACAGACTGTCGACATGCTGCCCGATCACTAGATCTGTCTCCAGTAGAACACCTGTGGGACACCATCAGACGACAACTTCAGCGTCAACCACAAATAGCATTAACCATCCCCGTGTTACGGATGAGATGCAACAGGCATAGAATTCCATCACACATACTGACATCCTGGACTTGCGCAAAACAATTCGTGCACATTTGCATGCTTCCAAGCAACATTCTGCCGATTACACTGGTCATTAGTGTACAAGCATGCCACATTTGAAATGGCTTACCACGCGTTTAAATTAACCTGTGATCTTGCAATTTTAGTCAGTTAAATATGTTGCCTAGAAATGTATTCCCGAAATTTCGCTACTCTACGTAAATTATTTCTTGGCTTTGCGATTTTTTCCGTCAATGTGGTACAGCAGTTTTCAATTGTTGTATTCATTTTTAATTTCCCTAAATTATTATAAGTTACCTTCAAAATTTATATAGAAAACATAACTGGCCGCGGTGGCAGAGCGGTTCTACCCGCTTCAGTCCGGAACCACGCGACTGCTACGGTCGCAGGTTCGAATCCTGCTTCGGGCATGGATGTGTGTGATGTCCTTAGGTTAGTTAGGTTCAGGTAGTTCTAAGTTCTAGAGGACTGATGACCTTAGAAGTTAAGTCCCATAGTGCTCAGAGCCATTTGAACCATTTTGAACCATAGAAAACATATTCAAGAAAAGTGGTTACATATTGTTTGTTCATGAATCCCGCAGTTTGTCACTGCTACGGCCTCCGCATGGCTTTAAACCTGCCCTGTATCAGATGTCTCGGCAATATCTCTAGTTCTCCAGGATCACGGATCAGGAGGTGCGCTGCCAGACGTCTGAACCGTCTGCGCAAATGTATGAGTACACTCGCAGTTTGCTTGTAAATATCTCAAGCACATTACAAGCAATCGGCCACAATCCAAAATAATTAAATTTATTCGAAACAGTACGAACATTAGGAATCTAAGAGAAACCTAACATTAGGAATCCAAGGGAAACCTATCTATTAGAGCTGCACATTTCACACACTGTTTCACATCAGCTTTTACAGCGTTTGGAAAGCGTGTGGCGTAATAAACGTCCCGCATGCAGGCTAGAATAGTGAGATAACATTCACATCCCGAAGAAAGTCTCTGCACTGTTTCAGAATTTTACACGGGTAGCGGGTTGTCCCTTAGGCTGTGCCTCCGCAGTCGCGTGATTTTCGGTCTTGCAAAGTCACAAGATGTCGTATCATCGATGTCAACTCGAGCACAGCACTGGAGGCGCCCACAGTACGCAGAAATTAACGGCTAGTGCCTATAGATGCGACGTGCGTCCAGCCCCAACACTGCTGGGATTTTTAGGGTTCCGTACTTCAGTCGGTATAAACGGAACTCTTATAGGATTGCGTTGTTGTCCGTCTGTTAAAAACGCTTGTTGTCAGAATCGTGATAGACGAATCAAGTTGAAATTTATGTCGCACACTACGGCCTACGGTCCCTTGTCAGTGTAAGAAATTGAAGCTCCTAAATTAATGCAATCAAATGATACGATCAGTTGTATCACATATTCTGATACTAGCAAGCTCACTAATCAAAACCTACACAGCACTTCCCGTTTGCCTGGGACCACGAAATGTAGCAAGAAACAAGGTCTCAGAATACAGGTCACGGAAAAAAAACAGAATATTGTTAATCACTTATTATATCACACGAAAAACGTATTTCTTTTATCATGCCGGCCGCTGGGGCCGAGCGGTTCTAGGCGCTTCACTCCGGAACCGCGCTGCTGCTACGGTCGCAGGTTCGAATCCTGCCTCGGGCATGGATGTGTGTGACGTCCTTAGGGCAGTTAGGTTTAAGTAGTTCTAAGTCTAGGGGACTGATGACCTCAGATGTTAAGTCCCATAGTGCTCAGAGCCATTTGAACCATTTTTGAACAAATGACAAAAGGTTCAAAAGGCTCTAAGCACTATGGGACTTAACATCTAAGGTCATCAGTCCCCTAGACTTAGAACTACTTAAACCTAACTAACCTAAGGACGTCACATACATCCATGCCCGAGGCAGGATTCCAACCTGCGACCGCAGCGGTCGAGCGGTGTCATTTGTTATCCGACTTTAAACTTAAAATTAAAAGATTCTCAAAATTTTTGAACTCCGGGACTGATATCTTGCCAGTATCAGTATCCATAACATGCAAAAATCGTTGAGGAACTCGAGTCCCAGAATTGACAAAATGTCTATAACTAAGTCCTATTCGCACATGGCCAATTTTTTCGTGTAGTCGTGCGACTTTCCAGTTGTGTCCAATGGAGACGGAAAAGTTCATAAGTTTAATTTCCGAAAGCATGTCGTTATGACAACTGAGTGAGTCAAAATATCACTGCCCGGCTGAATGAGCAAAGGTTTCATGCTAGCCATTAAAACTGCGGCACGCTTAACACGGTATATAGCAGACGTCTAATTGTTCTTCATTCTTGGATATGGAAGTCTACCGTAACACGATTCACGCAAATTATTAGTAGTGAAGTACTTTATCTCCAAAGGAAGTAACATCTTACGCAGAAAACTGATTCCATTGACGAATGATATTTGAGGCTCTACCTTTGCTGCTCATATCACTTTCAGCTGTCACAGTGAAGGAGGAAGTGCATGAGAAGTGAAGAGAGGACAGTATTGTTTTTGCTGTTGAAGAGCTTAGACATCCATGTTGCCTTGTGTGACTGATTCATGCACGCTATTCTGTGACCAGGTCAGTAGTGGGTACTAACAATAGCTACGACTGCGTTACTAAAGGCAATAGCCTAAGTTATTTACAAAACTATATATTTTAAATAATTTCTTTCCTTTCCTGTGTTGAGAGAAGAGCGTACCTAGTATCTGAGCCGGCAACTGCGAGGATGGTTTTTTGTTATAATTTAATACTTTAAAGACATATGTTATTAATAAGTGACGTTGTGTGTATTCATTCAATGAAATGAGTTTATGGTACCTCTGTTATCTCTGTTGTAGTAGGGTGCCTGAAATTGGATGTCTCAAATCGATAACATAATGTATGTATAAATATAAAAAGTAGAGACAGCTGATTGTAGTACATCAAACACATATTATTAATATTTTAGGCTCTGAAAAGAAATGACTGCCAATAATCAACATCCTATATTTCTCAAATAAATAAAACATTAAATTATAAATATACATCATTAAATTCAGGAAGTCCTATTTACTCGAAAAAAAAACAGTAAAATAATTTTTTCTCTGAGTTTTAATATAGTTCTGATTGAAGGTTTAACTGGGAGAACCAGCCACAGCAGGCTACTTCTGTAAAGTACACCAACAACAAATTACTATTCTAGCTGATTTACTCACATTGATAACTGCGGGAATTATAACGAGCAGAAAGGCAGCTACTGTCAAAAAGATCACTGATTTTTCTCTTATACTCCTCAGCTGCTGTTTTGTATACAATACTTCAAGGTAAGCATTTATACAGGATGTTTGACAATTCCTGTTACAGGCTTCTAGTGGTTGCAGAGGGAACTTAGTTGTTAAAGTTTTGATAAGAAACGGATCACTTTCAAATCTTTGACTTCACGGTAGGCACAGAACGGAGAGAAGGAGGAGGCCATGGCATGAGCAATGTTTCGAGTACGAGTCGTCCGGTTCCTTCTACGTGACGGAGGACGTCCTCTTCAAATTTGAGAGTGAAGTGCATCTGTGGAGCACCGCAGTCAACCTTCCTAGGTGTGAACGTACCAGTTTCTCACAGCCGATGTTGTAGTCGACGAAAATAGTATTTGATGTCATAATTAAAACAGGAACTGACGGCGGTGCCCTTTTCTCAGCTTGTGTGCGTATTGTGAAGAGGGATATATGAAACTGATCCGATCTTCACACTTATTTTATATCCAAGCGGTACATTTCCGAACATGGACTTCTCATCAGAATTTTATCTGCCCAGTCCCCTTTAAAACCCCTAGAAGCCTGTAACATGAAACACCCTGAATTACTCTACACAGAATATGATCGGTTGCTTGCAAACTGATACAGTTGAAGCCTGTTTATTACGAACATTAACATTTACCCCAATTTAAAGCTGCGAGTATCTTCAAAGTAACAAATCACAAGGACAGCGAAAATTATAGTGTACGAAACAAAGGGCAGACTTCAGATCTCAATTCGAGGCTCTTGGTACACTAAAGCGAAAGTCAGCAGTAAGTTACAGGATCGAGATGCTACAGCACAGACAGTTCTCCTCACAGGTCGCTGTATTTCGCGACCGCGGAAGCGTTATCCGTGTCGTGTGGTGGGGGCAGGAGGTCGGTGCTGGCCCTGGAGACGTAGGTGAAGGCCTCGAGGCTGAAGCCGCCTCCCGTTGCCGTGACCAGCAGCCAGCGACTGCCCGACATCAGCACGGCCGACGGCTGTCCTGGGTCGCAGCACCTGCAGTCACCACACAGTGTGATCAGCTCTCTGACAAAAACAGGCTCATCCACCCTCTACCAATGCTCAATGGGAAAATTTCACACTTTCAATTTTGAAGTAGGATCACATGACGCATTTGTCTTACTTACTTACTTACTTACTCACTGGTCATACCGGACTCGAGAGTCCATTACCGCAGCAACGTTTTTTCGCCATCTGCCCTGTCTTGGGTTATTTCCTTCCATTCTCCTTCAATACCTAGGCTCCTCAAATCAGCCTTCACATTGTCCTCCCATCTACGCCTCGGTCTCCCCACGAGACGTTTTCCTTCTAAGTGCCCTACCAGTACTCTGAGCGCTGCCCTGCCCTCATCCATTGGAGCTACGTGACCCGCCCATCGCAGCCTACGTGATTTAATAATACTGATTATGTCAGGGCTTGAATAGAGTTCGTGAACCACTTCATTATGCAGTTTTCGCCACTCTCCGCTAATGTCATCCCTTTTTGCTCCGAAAATTTTCCTCAAAATTTTGTTTTCAAATACTCGAAACGGCTTTTCATTTTGCACAGTGAGACACCAAGTCTCACACCCATACAGCTTAACTGGTAGAATAATAGTTTTGTATATTCTAATCTTTAAATTCCTAGACAATATCCCTGATGAAAGTAATCTATTCCGTGAGAAGTAGCACGCATTTCCCGCCCGTAATCTCTTCTTCAGTTCAGATTCAATCTCATTCCTCGAAGTGATGTCCACGCCTAGATACTTAAATGTGTTCACTTTTTCAAACTGCATGTCTCCAACTCTTAACACTTCCTGATCTACTGCTGTTGGCATTCTAGTAGTAACCAGGTATTTAGTTTTGTCTTCACTTATCCTTAGACCTACATCTTCACTAGCCTTGATTAACGCATTCGCATTTGCTGTTACAGATTCTTTCCTATCGCTAATGATGTTTAGATCATCTGCATACCCTAATGTCTTAGTATTTCCATTTAACTCCACACCCTCTGAATTATCTGCTGCCATTCGTACAATATATTCTGGGGTTAAATTAAAAAGTAGCGGAGACAGGGCATCTCCCTGCTTAAGTCCATGCTTTATTACAAATTCTTCTGACTCCAATTTCCCCACGCGTACTCTACCTTTTGTGTTTTTCAAACTCGCTTCTATAAGTCTAACATACTTCTTTGGTATTCCAAGTTACAAAAGAATTCTGTACAATTTTGACTGCAATACTGAATCATATGCTTTTGTAAAATCTATGAAAAGATTATGAACTGGTTTATTGTATTCCCATTTCTTTTCCAAAATTTAACGCAGGGTGAACATTTGGTCTATAGTTGATCTGTTCCTCCGAAAGCCGGCTTGGTAATCCCCCACAATTTCATCTGCCTATGGTGTAAGCCTGCTTAGCAGAATATTCGAGAAAATTTTGGAACATACTGGTAATAGCGATATCCCTCTATAATTACTACAATCCAATGATGCTTTTGCCAAAATTATTAATTGATATTGCTCGAAAGGACCAGCTTTAAAGTTTGGAAACCGTAGCTGATTCAGATTTGTACTGTAAAAAACATCACACCAACTCGAATGTAATTTTACCAACAAAGAAATACAGGGTGATTTTTTCCACCGTCTTCAAACTCTAGGGCTTCATCGATGAGAGGATGTTGTTGTTGTGGTCTTCAATCCAGAGACTGGCTTGATGCAGCTCTCCATGCTACTCTATCCTGTGCGAACTTCTTCATCTCCCAGTACCTACTGCAACCTACATCCTTCTGAATCTGTTTAGTGTATTCATCTCTTGGTCTCCCTCTACGATTTTTACCCTCCATGCTGCCCTCTAATACTAAATTGGTGATCCCTTGATGCCAAGGAATATGTCCTACCAACCGATCCCTTCTTCTAGTCGTGCCACAAATTTCTCTTCTCCCCAATTCTATTCAATACCTCCTCATTAGTTATGTGATCTACCCATCTAATCTTCAGCATTCTTCTGTAGCACCATATTTCGAAAGCTTCTATTCTCTTCTTGTCCAAACTATTTATCGTCCGCGGTTCACTTCCATATATGGCTACACTCCATACAAATACTTTCAGAAACGACTTCCTGACACTTAAATCTATACTCAATGTTAAAAAATTTCTCTTCTTCCGAAACGCTTTCCTTGCCATTGCGAGTCTACATTTTATATCCTCTCTACTTCGATCATCATCAGTTATTTTGCTCCCCAAATAGCAAAACTCATTTAATACTTTAACCGTCTCACTTCCTAATCTAATTCCCTCAGCATCACCCGGTTTATTTCGACTACATTCCATTATCCTCGTTTTGCTGCTGTTGATGTTCATCTTATATCCTCCTTTCAAGACACTGTCCATTCCGTTCAGCTATTCTTCCAGGTCCTTCGTTGGCTCTGACAGAATTACAATGTCATGGGCGAACCTCAAAGTTTTTATTTCTTCTCTATGGATTTTACTCCCAATTTTTCTTTTGTTTCCCTTACTGCTTGCTCAGTTTTTTTTTGGTCATCAGTCTTCGGACTGGTTTGATGCGGCCCGCCACGAATTCCTTTCCTGTGCTAACCTCTTCATCTCAGAGTAGCACTTGCAACCTACGTCCTCAATTATTTGCTTGACGTATTCTAATCTCTGTCTTCCTCTACAGTTTTTGCCCTCTACAGCTCCCTCTAGTACCATGGAAGTCACTCCCTCATGTCTTAGCAGATGCCCTATCATCCTGTCCCTTCTCCTTATCAGTGTTTTCCACATATTCCTTTCCTCTCCGATTCTGCTTAGAACCTCTTCATTCCTACCTTATCAGTCCACCTAATTTTCAACATTCTTCTATAGCACCACATCTCAAATGCTTCGATTCTCTTCTGTTCCGGTTTTCCCACAGTCCATGTTTCACCACCATACAATGCTGTACTCCAGACGTACATCCTCAGAAATTTCTTGCTCAGTATAGAGACTGAATAACATTGGTGATAGGCTACAACCCTGTCTCACTCCCTTCCCAACTACTGCTTCCCTTTAACGCCCCTCGACTCTTATAACTGCCATCTGATTTCTGTTCAAATGGAGGATATGGAACAAGAAAGGTCTAATGAACTTATGTCCAGAATTGCAAGGTTTCCATGCTACAGACCATTTACTCAATCAATACAGAGACTGCGGTCTAAGCCGCGCTGGATTAGCCGAGCGGTCTTAGGCGCTGCAGTCATGGACTGTGCGGCTGGTCCCCTCGGAGGTTCGAGTCCTCCCCCGGGCATGGGTGTGTGTGTAAGTTTAGGGACTGATGACCTTAGCAGTTAAGTCCCATAAGATTTCACACACATTTGAACTACGGACTGATACTCGCTGTACCATGCAGCCACAGTTACAGTATGTGCTGAAATGGTTTGCATGTGCCTCAACGCATGCGTGTACGCGCCGTAGCATGTCCTGCCTCAGACGTTTACGTCGGGGAGGCTGCATCCGAACAGTGTCAAACGCAGCATGAACATGTTGCTCCAGTGTCTCCACATCAGGAATGTGCCCTGCATAAACGATACTTTTGAGATGGCTCTATAAACAGAAATCACACGGGTTGAGATCCGGTGAACGAGTAGGCCATGCAACTGGACAACCTCCTCCGATCCGTCCACGGAAGACACGATTCAGATGCGTCCCGACGTGGGTTGGAACACCATAATGTAGTAGCCACATAACCCTTCGAATTATCAATGTCACTTTCTCCAGCAGGGGAGGCAGTCACCTGCAAGAAACGCCGATAGTTCCGGCCTGTTAGGCGACCTGGAAGGAAGACTGGCCCAAAATACGACGCTTCAGTTCGGAACTGCGCTGCTGCTACGGTCGCAGGGTCGAATCCTGCCTCGGGCATGGATGTGTGTGATATCCTTAGTTTAGTTAGGTTTACGTAGTTCTAAGTCTAGGGGACTAATGACCTCAGATGTTAAGTCCCATAGTGCTTAGAGCCATTTGAACCATTTGAATCAAAATACGGTCGCCAATTACCCCGGCCCACACATTCCAGCAGCACCGATGTTGATGATTCGCTGTCACCATACCATAGGGATTCTGCATACTATCGCACAGATGACTGTTATGAAAGTTGAAGATACCGCTCTGTATAAAGATGGCCTCATTTGTGAACAGGATGGATGACACGAATCCTGGAATCGTAGTTGGCTGGTGAAGAAACCAGTGACGAAACTGCTGCCGGTGTGGAGAATCTGTCGCTAGTAAGGTAGTAAGGTGTGCACTCGCTGTAAGCGATAAGGGTAGTAAAAGTTGTCATGGAGAATGTGCCACACGGTTGTCTGGCTTACCCTGTTCTGGTGGCTCAACTTACTGATATTGACACAGCGGTCGCCTTCCACAGTCTCAATTACATTTTCCTCCAAGTCTGATGTCCGAACATTTCGGATACGTTCTTCATGTTTTCCCGCTTCCTGAAACGACCGTGTCTCAGACAAACGGCGAAACAGTGCTGCAAACGTTGATTGCTGTGGTTGTTGTCGGTGGGGATAGGTCTCCTGATACAACCTTGCTGCTCGCCGCACGTTCCCATTTACTTTTCCGTAAGCTCTCTATTATGATACTGAACCACTGTGTACAGCGCTGTATTACATCGACTACAAGGTGTGTCAGCAAGAGAAGTGAATCGGACACAGCATTACCAATAATTATGGCTGGAGAGGGTACTAGGACATGCCGTATGAGGAACAGCTGTAACTGTGGCTGTATGATACAGCGTGTATTAGACCGCAGTCTCTGTAATAAAGTATCACTGAATAAATAGTCTCTAGGATGGAAACCATGCATTTCCGGACATGAGTTCATTAGACATTTTTTGTTCCGTATCGCCTCATCGATCAATTCTTAGAGTTTGCACACCGTGGAAAAAATCGCCCAGTACACTGCCGAGAAAAAATGCGACAACTTCAAGGACAAGATAGTTTCATTGACAAGTGCAGCGACAGTTAATTCATTACTGAAGGAGTGCACTATAAAAAATTCAGATCAAATGCAACTCGCTTGCCACAGTAAAGGGAGCCCAAACAATAGCGTCATTACACATTGCAGCCCCGTCTGAAAGCAACCGGGCGTGTACTATCGCATGCAAAAGATCATAAAGGCGCCGAATGCCATCCTCCGATAGACTGTCCCAAGCATCTTGCACCTTTTGTTGCAATTCGGCAATGGGTCTTGCCGGTCCTGGAGGACGAGCAAGTTCCCACTTCATCAAGTCCCACGAATGTTCAGTCGGCGCAAGAGCTGGTTATTTTGATGACCAGTGCAGTTGTTTATCAGCCTGCAATGTAGCGGGTACTGGCTAATTTACCCTGCAGAAACACCGAATGTAACGCGAGCTGTAACTTATGCCCCACCTCCCCCCCACTCCACCGTCGCCCGACCGAAGCCTGGATGGGACCTGCGTGTTGTGGACGAATGCACTCAGGAATAAACAGCTCACCAGTTCCACATCATACACGTTTATGACCTTCACTCGCATACAGACAGAGTCTACTCTCTCATTACTGAAAACTGAAAACATCACAGCGCCATTTCACTGTCCAGTCGAATCTTTCCCGACACCAGAGCAGTCTTGATTGGCGGTGTGGTGATATCAGTGGTAGTCTGGTCAAATTCGCACCTGTTCTTAGTTCCAATGCAAAAAGACTGTTCCCAATGACTCCTGATAACTTCTTCCTTGGATGTTGTTTGATAGCTCATCACTGCTCACACGGTGCGTCGATCTTGACGTGCGTCCAGAATCTGGTATATAGGTGTGGGAATGTTTCACAGACCACTTTTCAAAGCAGCTAAACGTCAATGATACATTGTGCACAACACGTGTAGCAATCCGCTGATACGTACAGCCAGTGTCCTGCAGGCTAACAACACGATCTCCTTCAAATCGCTAAAGTCGTTCAACAGCAGTACATACTCGCTAGTGGGACACGATGGTACCCTAGAATGAATATTGCAAACGCTGTTCAACTCTAAACTCAGCACAGTTGCTGTCTGCAGAGACAAAACTGAGGGTGCGCAGGCAGGCTTCCTGAGCGCCATCTAATCGAGGATAACAAATGAAATACTAACACTAAAACCCCTCAGTATGCATGTATTATACCCTGGTGACACTGAACGGTCCTTGAGGTCGTTTTTCTCGCAGTGTACTAAGCAACAAACGTCAATAGGGAAATCCATTAGTAGATCTGCTAAAATGTTTATACTACATGCTTTTGCTGCCAGAATAAATACCAACTTTGGAAGCATGCATATATCTGTGACTTAACACATTTTCCATATTTTCATTCAGTAATGTTCTACAGGATAATATTCTGGGGTTACTACTTACTTAGAAAAAAAAGTATTCATGCACATATGAAAGTAATGAGAGCTATATATGGAGTTCACACATACACATCTTGGAAGTGTCTGTTTAATATTAACCATAGACTCTCAATACATTTATTGACTCATGTAATTTATTGTTAATATTGCACTGCAGCCTTAGAGTAATGGAGATATGAGGACAGTAGTACAAGAAGAAATGATCTCCACTTCCAATGACGGCTGTCAACGCTAGTATTTGTGTTTTTGGTGTTTCTTGGGCATTAAGTCGTGTTCCAAGGCATATTTCCCTGCCTAACGTTTCGTCTTACAATGCTGGAGACATTGTCAGAGGTTATAACAACTCATAAAGCAGTTACAACCTCAAACAAGTTCACCAGGCCGAGTTGTTTATAAAATTACCAAATATGCAGCAACCAGTCGCAAAATCATGTTGAATTTATTCTCTTTTGCAAATCGACTTCAACTGATTAACAGCCATCATGGATGCTACAAATACAAGAATAAAAATAATTAATGACAATGACCAAATGAATAAATGTATATAAAGCAACGTAAACCAATTAAATATATATAGACGCATTAAACCATTTAAAATGAACATACAAATTTACCTTTAAACCAATATGTGCCCTGAGAAGTAGTACTGTCTTAAGCAGAGGTCAAACATAAAGTGATACATCGAAAATTGACTATGACAACGAGAAACCATAAGAGGACGCTGCAAAGCAAACCCGCCCTCTATGCGAAATGATACAGCTAAAATAAGAATGAGAAGAAGAAGAAAGAGGTATGACATACAAAGTGAGGTATAATATGATATAATACTAAAATGTTTTCATGAAATTTTTTATTTTAGCTGTATCTTATCGCATAGAGGGCGGGTTTGCTTTGCAGCACCCCCTTACGGTTTCTCGTTGTCATAGTCAATTCCCGATGTATCACTTTATGTTTGACCTCTGCTTAAGACAGTACTACTTCTCAGGGCACATATTGGTTTAAAGGTAAATTTGTATGTTCATTTTAAATGGTTTAATGCGTCTATATATATTTAATTGGTTTACGTTGCTTTATGTACATTTATTCATTTGGTCACTGTTATTAATTATTTTTATTCTTGTATTTGTAGCACTGATATAGATTTAATTGGTTTACGTTGCTTTATGTACATTTGCAAGGTGTCAGGCAAATCCAACACCTTCCATGAAAACCCTGACATGATAAGCAAATCAAGTAGTATGTCACATAGCTCCGAATAAATCGTGACATTAAATTAACCAAAGTAATACGAGTAACGAGTGAGCAAATGGAATACCACAGACTAACACAAGAATGCCTAAATGCATGTCATACCTTCCCACCGTGAGACAGACGCAGTTCCGAGGGGAGAAACGAGAACAGAAGCCGAGAGCAGAACCGTGTTAAGTTAGAAGGCCCTACAATAAGGGACGGACACCCACGTCGCCAGCTAACCGCTAGGACCACCCCAGCCGCAAGTTTTAGCGTGAGACTTTTTCGCGTCCTGTTACGTCAGGACCACCCCCCAGCCCATGTTAAAAGATAGAGCCCTCCAGAAGAACAGTACAGATCTTACGATAACACTAAAATGACCACCCCAGCTGCAAGTTTTAGCGTGAGACTCTTTCGCGTCTCTGTTATGTTGCAAACTTTAAAAACATTGCCCCACCACGAAAAGTATAACGTTTCTCATTGGATAGACAGAATTTTTGTAGGCGGAGCTTAAGGTTAACATTGAGACCCTGATTAGTCAGATGAAAACACAGCCAGATAGTTATTTTAAACCAACTTCGGTAAATTGTAGTAAGGAGAAGTTAGAGAAGGGTTGCTTCCGAGACGGCGAGGTGAGCGGAGCTGTGCTGCACGCCGCCCCCTGACGAACACCGACAAGGTAATGAACACACGCGATGCCGCATAACAGCGCATAAAGCTTCAGTCAGAACTGCAGAAGTCTCATCTGTTACACCCCCTTTTTTGCGTAATACTAGTGTCGATCGTCAATTAAAGCTCCTGGTGTTCACATTTGCCACTTGAAGTAAAAATGTGAAACGCGATCATTTTTCTGTTATATAGTTATTGAGAAGCCACATCAGCCACTGTAATTTACGACAAGTTAGATAAGTAATTAAAGATAATTGAGGGTCACTGTAGACCATTTTGATAGTTTTCTCTCTTGTGAAACTTAATTTAAACCTAGATTATAGATGTGATATGGCATAGGTCATCCTTCGATCCCTTGTAGAACTTGGAAACCCATTCAGGGAATATTCGTTCACATATTTGTTGAACGCAGTTGGTTTTTACCATCCTGTATTAAAACATTTCCTTTTATCAATAGTGCAATTTATAAACAATGTTTTGTGAGTAGAATAAAATTTCCAATGGTAAACTTAACTGCTTTTTCGACGTTATTTTACCAGCTAACTAAAAATAGAAAAGCCTTGAACCCCTTCCACTAAATTTAGTTAGTATTAAGATTCTGTTACAGGGAGTGCAGTGGAGCTGACGCTGAAATCATTAAGTATTTGGTTATATCATCGCTAGTCTCACTGAACTCTCCTGAACTCTACATGTCATGTGTGGTCTGGCGTCTCCTTACCAGCAACAGGTACGGGGTTCAAACTAGTCAATTCCCTAAAAAACACGGTCAAGTGTCGTTGCGCACAAGTGGTAGGGAGACACGATATAGAACAAACAGACACCACGCAGAATGTTAGACATTTATTCATTTGGTCACTGTTATTAATTATTTTTATTCTTGTATTTGTAGCACCGATGATGGCTGATAATCAGTTGAAATCGATTTGCAAAAGTGAATAAATACAACATGATTTTGCGACTGGTTGCTGCATATTTGGTAATTTTATGGTTTACGGTCGCTGCACGACTTGGGAACCACATGGAGCCCACCATTATGAGCTGTTTATACTTGCCGAAATACGGTCATGTCGTGGTGTCATCAGTCCTCTGCGTAAGATCGTCGAGTCGCGCTAACGTATGTTATGGAGCTTAATTTAGTACTAAAGCAAACAATATGTCCAAAATCAATCCGCCTTATTTTCTGCTAAAATTGTTTTTGTGTTTTTGAATTTTTATGGCCTCTCTGTACTTCCTATTATTCGATCTTGATAAAACTGTGATGTCAGCAAAAAGGTTTTGATGACTTCCTAGTTCCTGTGCATTTTTATACCGATTTATGCGTGTTGCATAAACGAAAATTATTGCTGCATCTTTTTAGGTCCGATCGGTGACGAAATGAAAATCACAGCGAAAATCCGATGAAGCTTTGTGCAGATGTGTTGCGCAGTGCCCTTTGTACTTTCGTCAATCGTGTCACGTCACGCTCATCAGTTCTGAGCGCAGAGTGAGCACATAAAGATGCCTAGAGCAATAGTCTCCCTCCAAGTATGAAGTGCATGGTTTCATTCAGTTTATTCGTACTGAAATGTTCCGCCCGATTTCATGCAGCGCACATAACGTAACTGTCACGAGTGACAGCAAAGTGTGGCAATGGTGTAGCAACTTTGAAGCTGGACGCACAGACGTTCGTGATGCAGATTGTCAGGGAAGGAAGCGAGTGTCAACCGATGATTTGGTTCAGTGAGCGGATGGGACGACTCGAGAAAATCGTTTACTAAGGGCTGTTCAGAATAAGCGAAGAGAAATGTTGTCATCTGGCATTGTCCTTCTCCATGACAATGCTCGGACCCATACTGCAGCTGCAACGAAGACGGCCCTGCAGCGTTTTCGATGAGAACTTGTCTCCCCATGACTTTTCATCTCTTTGCTCTGGCTATGATGAAACTTAAACGCCCTGCTAAACCCCCAGGACAGGACAGATAGAATATATTGTGGAAAGGGGCCAAAATAAGGGGCTGTCAGCTACACTCAAACCTACAACTTTATTAATTGATCAAACATTACAAGAGCCCCAAACAATTTTTTTAAACACACAGCTTTAATCTTTGTGACTTAATTACCAGCTGAAAGCCACTTTAATTTAAAAACGGCTGAAGGCCAATAACTTAAAACGCAAGCATAATCAGAAATTTAAAAGGCAAGCATTATCTTAAAACAGTGCTTTAGTTAGGCTGAAGTAAACAAGTAAAATTCAAATCGACTGAAGGCCGAGCAGTTAAAACTCCAAAACATTAATATTTATTCTTTTAAATACCAAAGTCCTTACGTGAAACAGTTCTGTAAATTAGGCTGAAGGCCTTAAGGACAGACAACTGAAACTTAAACCGGCTGAAGGCTGAAGACTTAAAAATTCAATGGTTGAAGTAAACAAGTTAAATTCACATCGGCCGAAGACTAAAAAAATTAAAAAAAATTTTAAATGCCAAAGGGCTTACGTTAAACAGTACCTTAAACTAGGCTGATGGCTTAAGAGTAAAACAACTCTAATTTAAAACACAAACCGGCTAGAAGCCATACAAGTACCAACAACAAGAACAAATTAAAACAAAATAAGGTAGTCCACACAAGGGCACCCAGATGTTTGAGGGTCGGCCTGCAATTCAAACACTAACGCTCGCCTAGGTGAGACAGGCAGTCAGGCCAATCATTCACGATCCGACGACAACCCAACCGACCGACAGTCAGAGGACCCACCGACAAGATAACTTCCACTTCACCCAACCAGGTCACAATAAGGAGTTGAACGGAACAACGTAGAAGATATTGGCGCCCACAAGCAATGATACACGGAGCTGTCAAATCACACACCGTGCTGGACAGCCACAACACTCCCTGAAATTTACGTCGACGGCCAGGGCAAGTAACCAGAACGTTAACGGCCACAAGGCAGAAGATTCTGCTGGTGCACTTCAATTCAAATAATCAAATACAGTGAAATTCCACCGGAGTTGTTGCTCGCGGGCGTATCCCAACAGCCGACAACGAACTGCAAACGACACCATGTGAACAGTCGTGGCTTGCTGGTAGGTGAAATCAAAACACAACTTTCGCGGCCAGGATCGGTGAGCACGGACCTCGTAGCAATGGGAACAGCGCCACACACTCTGACACTGCGTAGAGACCGCCAGCAGGCACCGGCCAAACTACGCCCCGAGAAATCCTCACTGTTCCACGCCAACCGACCGACTGGTCGCACACCGCCCAGCCGGAAACTGTGAGCGCCAGGTCAAAGATAGTCCAGTGTGCGAATATCGATACACACCGCTGCTGCCACCCGCGGAAGGAGAGCATAACAGTATAATCGCGATAACCGCGGGAGACTAAAACAGAATCGCAACGAAGGTTTAACCCAGCGCATAGCATGAGAAAGCCACGGCTCAGAAACCGTTTTAGCACAGACAACGAACTGCTCCCAGAGTACAGAATTGGCGGAAAACACAGGTGGCTGACTTCTGTCACGAGGATACTGGAAACTTGGTACAACGCTACGACAAATGTGTAAGTCAAAGCGGCTACTTCGTAAAGAGGTAGCTGGGAGAAGCAGTTAATGTTACATTTTTGAGTTTCATTGTGGTTTCCATTTCGCGACCGATCGGATCTTGGAAATAAAAAAAGCCATCGTAATTCCTATGTGCATTTGACCCTGTGTACAAGGGATTATGTGCGGGGTGAATCACCTAACACTTGCACCGCAAATATTGCAGAAATGGAAAGTGCTATTAATGTGCGGTCTTCCAAAGAACGGATTGCTAATCAGGGGCCCGTATTTTAAGTTAATCAACAGATTGTAATAATACTTACAAACTGTATTTTTTGTGTAAACATACACTTTTTAAGAGAAACAATGCCTATTGGCATTAGCAAACTAAAAATAGGGTAAATTAAAATGTCACTCGTGTGTGCTGTACGATTCTAGTGCGAGTCGTTTATGAGTCAGTATTTTGAAACGCTCCCACACCCACACTTGTACAGTACCCGTGGTAGCACACAAAAGAACTACGTAAGTAGTTATGTGGATTCTGACCAGTAACGAGACAGTTTACCATCACAGGCTGCATTCAGAATGACTGCCGGCAGCGGCAATATCGGCTTCCAGTCTGGTATGGAACGACTACTGTACAGATGCTAACATTTCAGCGGAGATGTCCGAGCAGGCTGCAGTAATACGTCATTGCGTACCGTCGGGTGTAGTTGGTATGTCTTTGTAGAAAACATCTTTCAGTTTTCTCCATAGAAAACGTTCTGCAGGCGTCAAATCAGGGGAACGGGGCGGCCAAGATACAGGTCATCTGTGTCCAGTCCAACGATTTGGGAACAATTCGTGAAAACGTGCTGCAGTATTCCGTGCACTATGGGCTCGAAGCCATCATATTGCTACCATGGTTTCGCCTTGTTTGCAAGAGAACGTCTTCTAGCATCCGTGGAAGGTGGTCTGTTAGGAGACTGCGAGACGTGTGCGTGTTCAGTGTTGCGTCTATGAAAAACGGGCCTATGAGCTGATGGTTCACTCTCCCACACCGTATCCCACACCATACATTTACACTCAATGGAAGCTGACGTTCCGCCTAACGACGCCAACGGGGACGGCCAGGAGACCAACAGTGCATCTTCGGCGGTTTACCTGGCCATGACTGGTAAATGTGGCTTCATTACCAAACAAGATACACCTGGAGTATTCTGTCTTAATACAGATTATTCTCATAATCGTTTCCAAGCAGCTCTTATTGGAGAGAGATGTAAAAGGGATCTAACCTATGTCGGAGGAGAACGCATAGAACACTTACCTGAATCATGCCACTTCCTCGTGTGCTTGCGCGGGAGCTAACGTGCGTATCAACTGTAACAGTATCAAGAACATTAATGTTCTGTCGTGCCTTGTTTCCTTCCGTTACGTTGTCTAGGTGTTACACTAACACATTCACGTAACTGTTTGAAAAGGTTGATAAATATGAGGCGTGTTTTTTAAGTAAGTACCGTTTTGAAATTAAAAGAAGACGTGCTAAGATATCTCAATAATTTTATTTTTACATGAAAGTCTGTACCTTCATCTACGCACTGACGCCATTACAGTCTGATTCTTCCTTTTTTACGTTGTGCACTGAGTGTTTAAGATGCCTCCGATAATCGTGAGTCCCGCCGACTGTGAAGTACGGGCTGTTATAAGATTTCTTAGTGCTAAAGGCCTAAATGGGATCGATATTCATCGTGAGATTTGTGCAGTTTACGGAGAAAACATTATGAGTGATGGAATGGGAAGAAAGTGGGTGAGAGCATTTAAAGATGGCCGCACAAATGTGCATAATGAACAACGGAGTGGGCGTCCTTCGGTCGTAAATGAAAGTCTGGTGCAGGAAGCGGGAAATAAGTTGAGAGAAGACAGACGCTTTAAGATTTCCTCCTTGCGGAATGACTTTGCTCATGTTTCTTGTAGTGTTTTGTATGGCACTGTGACCGAGCACTTGAATTACCGAAAACTGTGCGCACGTTGGGTACCGAACATGTTGACGGATGTGCACAAAACCAAACGTTTAGACAGTGCATTGACTTTCCTTGAGCGGTACCACAACGACGGAGATGATTTCTTAAGCCAAATTGTTACGGGCGATGAAACATGGGTGTCCTACGTCACACCAGAATCAAAGCAACAGTCCATGGATGTTGAGCAAGGGCGTCGTTTTGCTGCAAGACAATGCCCATCCGCATGTGGCGAATCAGACCAAAGATCTCATCACATCTTTTCGATGGGAAACTGTAGATCATCCTCCGTACAGCCCCGATCTTCCGCCCGGTGACTACCATCTGTTCCTGCGCTTGAAGAAACACCTGGGCGGTCAGCGTCTTCAAGACGATGACGAAGTCAAAACAGTGGTGATGCAGTGGTTAACAAGTCAGGCGGCAGACTTCTGTGAGGAGGGTATTCAAAAAAAGTTATGACAAGTGTCTCAGCCGGCCGGAGTGGCCGAGCGGTTCTAGGCGCTGCAGTCTGGAACCGCGCGACCGCTACGGTCGCAGTTTCGAATCCTGCCTCGGGTATGGATGTGTGTGATCTCCTTAGGTTAGTTAGGTTTAAGTAGTTCTAAGTTCTAGGGGACTGATGACCTTAGAAGTTAAGTCCCATAGTGCTCAGAACCATTTGAACCATTTGTCTCAATATTGATGGAAATTATGTATAAAAGTAGATTAAGGTACGGGCTTTCATGTAAAAATAAAATTATTGAGATATCTTAGCACGTCTTTTTTTCATTTCAAAACGGTACTTACTTAAAAAACACGCCTCGTAATTCAAATGGCTCTGAGCACTATGGGACTCAACTTCTGATGTCATCAGTCCCCTAGAACTTAGAACTACTTAAACCTAACTAACCTAAGGACATCACACATATCCATGCCCGAGGCAGGATTCGAAGCTCCGACCGTAGCGGTTCCGCGGTTCCAGACTGTAGGGCCTAGAACCGCTCGGCCATCCAGGCCGGCGCCTCGTAATTGCCGAGATGGTTCACGTCTATTGGTATATTGTGCCGCGAACACCGTACAAGAAAAAACTGCATTCTTCCTACACTCTCCACCGGCCATGAGCATGTCGGCTTTTCCTGCATTGGTAAATACGATCATTCATTCACGACCTACTGCTTTGACTGTCACACACTAACTAACAAGCCGCAATGTACTCAATAAACACACAAGCACCCTGTAAGCAAACGTAACAACATCGTACCTAGCAACTACGCAAGTTGAATGGCGCAAACAAGTGTTGGTGTGGAAACTTTTCAAAACACGATATCCTGTAAACGACTCGCATTATAATCGTGCAACTAACACCACTAACATTCTAATTTACCCAACTTTTAGTTTGTTAATGTCAATAGGCATAGTTAAACTTAAAAAAGTGTATGTTCACCCAAAAAATACACTCACCAAGTATTATTACAATATGTTGACTGACTAGCAGCCCCTGACTATCGATCCATTCTGTGAAAACTAAACATCAATAGCACTTTCCATTTCGGCAATATTTGCGATGCAAGTTTTAGGCGATTCACCCTGTATAGTCCGGCCGTTACAAGCAGCGGACATAGGACCTTTGCAGTGTCCAAAATATTCACGCACCTTTTCTTTTGTTGATTTAAACAGTGCGTCACTGCCGTTTCTTCCGTATGCTCAGTCGACGTGGTCTCAAACGATTCAAATGGCTCTAAGCACTATGGGACTTCACATCTGAGGTCATCAGTCCCCTAGACTTAGAACTACTTAAACCTAACTAACCTTAGGACATCACACACATCCATGCCCGAGGCAGGATTCGAACCTGCGACCGTAGCAGCAGCGCGGTTCCGGAATACAGCGCCTAGAACCGCTCGGCAAAGCGGCCGGTGACGTGGTCTCAGACTGATTTTAGTTACGGGAGGAAAACTTTCCCTTTAGCTGGTTCTTTTTCATTCGAAGCTCCAGATCTTATAGAGTGTAGTACTCTATTCACCTCTTTCTCAGAGAAGCCGTTTCTTCTGAAGGCAGTTTTTAGATGACAGAGTTCGTCGTCCAAGTACTATGGCTCACAGCACTTAATATAGCAAACTGGTCACTTTGAGTCGTTCTACATGGTGTGCGACTGGTACCAGGCTGTTATGTGACCCTCCATTGTTGAAATACAGAGAATGCACAAAAATATGGGAACACCAAAAACACAACACTATACCAAACCTAACATCCAGCCATCCAGATTTAGGTTTTCCGTGATTTCCCTGAGACCTTCCAGGCATATACCGGTACGGTTCCTTTGAAAGTTCACGGCCGGTTTCGTTCCCCATCCTGAGAACAAACAAAGCTTGTGCTCCGTCTCTAAAGATATCGCTGTCGACGGAGCGTTCAGCGCTTATCTTCCTTCTCCTTCCTTCCAAACCTAATGAGGTATAGGAACCCCGTGCCCATTCGTACCAGCATGCAGTCGTCTCGGATTGGCTAAATAAATACAGGTCCTGTATGGTTTTCAAGGGGAATCTTATATCGTTATTGCTGCAAGATAGTGGCAACTTCAGGAAGCTATGGTGGAGGTCTATGGCCATCATGCACTCTTCTCGCCAAAGTAGACCACAAAGGCTCAGCAATATTGAGATCTGTTGACTGTGGCGACCAGGGGAGATGTGAAAATGCATCCTCGTGCCCACAAAACCAGTCCTGGATGATACGAGCTGTGTAATCAGTGGCCCTGTCGTCTTGGAACACAGCATCACCATCGGGAAACAAACATTGTATCATGGGATGGACTTCATCGGCCCAAATAGTCACGTAATCCCTGGCAGTAAGGCGATCTGGCAGAGTAACTATGAGGCCCATGGAGTACCACGATACAGATGACCACATCGTCATCGGACCCTGCCATGTTTCACTCTTGGGGCGTAAACTCGGTCAGCAGCAAAACAAGAGTCATCGGATGAAATGACTTTCTTCCACTGTTCCATATACCAGGTATTACAACTTCACGTTCTCCTACTGTGGGCATTTTCATCAGTGATGAGTAGTTTTGAAATTCCAGCTCACCCTGCAATTCCCTCCGTATGGAGGTCCCTTCGTTTTGTTTTGGGGCCGACAGGATTCGCGAGTGCATTTTGCTCTTCTGTGACTCTTATTTTTCGGCATAATGCTCTTCAATGATCGTCCACCTTGACCACTCAACACACACTTCCGTCCGTTGTGCCTTAGGGCATGATGATATTCCGCTTCCCTTGTATGCAGTATAAATCTTTGATACGGTGCCTCTTGAAACACTAAACATTTTCTCTCTTTTGGTTATGGCAACACGCACCACGCGAGCCCCAACCATGTGCCCACGTTTTAATTCACTTAGCTCCGACATAGTGCACTCACAACTACACAGAACGTTGTTCTGACAGCGACTGACACATACAATGTACTGAGGACATTGCACAGATGCCGTTCATGGTCAAATACAACAGCGCAACCTGCAGGCTTGTCTAGAATCGGCATTTATGTTCATGCACGCATTTCACGCAGTGTTTCCATATTTTTAGCCAATCCTTGTTAGTGCGTATCTCCAAGTGAGTTGTTAGGAAACGACAAGCTGAGTTGCAAATCGTTGAGTTATATAGAGGGTCCACTTCAGGTAGGATGTGATCCTGTGATGTTTTAGGGGAGTGTTTCATACCATGATCTGAGCCCATTAACACAGCTTACGTGAACATGAACCAGAGCGTTTACTTCAATATTCTCGGTGACCAACCGTTGCCCTACTTTCTAAATCTTCAAGGATCGAAAAAATGTGGCTGGCTGGAAGAGCCCTGTTAGTATTTAACGTTTAGTGACTACAGTGTAATAGCTCAAGATTGGAATAGAAAAAGAAGTGGTAGAAAATTGATCTTTTTCGTTTCAAAGAACCCATTTTGGCACTTAGAGGAACCACTGAAAATCAAAATGTAATTGTCCAGAAGGAAACTAGAAACCCACTTCTCCCGAATGCGAGGCGTTTTACTTTAAATACAATCCCACCTCGTTCGGTACAAGTATGTCGAAAACACCACGAGTTAAGGCATTCCGCTTGCCAGCGGCGTACCGTTCATGCAGGAAATGGAAGTTATATCCTGTCAGGATTTTTACATTTGATAATACGGTTCTCATGATGCGTCTGCTATCGTCTTTCATCGACGAACGATACACAATCTGTTGCGGGCCGGCCATGGGGATCCAACGGACATCCAGCACATCTGAGACGGCCGATCGGTCCGCACTAGTCCAGTTAATGCTTGCAGTAACGTTGAGCCCTCACCCGTGTTCGAGTGCAATCTCGCGTCAGGGTGCGGCATGCAGCGAAAGAATTCCCAGGGGGTCGAACTTAAGGCCTCTTCCGTTAGTCTGATCAACAGTTTCCAGGTGCTGGCTCAGCCAGATGCAGTCGTTTAACCTGTTTCCGGGGAAACTTCTCAGCCTGCGAGATCTGGGCAATCACAGAGGATGGGATTACTGATAGCTGGGAGCTCCAATGTTAGGAGAGTTATGGGGCTCCTTAGGTACATGGCTGCGGCACTTGGGAAAAAAGCCAATGTGCACTTCGTGTGCATACCAGGTGGAGTCATTTCAGACGTGGAATAGATCCTTCCAGATGCCATGAAGAGCACAGGATGCAGCCAACTGCATGTGGTTGCTCACGTCGGTACCAACGACGTGTGTCATTTTGGATTGGATCGGAAGAGATTCCCTTGTTTCGAGTGGCTATCAGAAGTAAAGGCTGCCAGCCTTGCTTGCAATACGAAAGCAGAGCTCACCATTCCCAACATAGTCGACAGGGCCGACTGCGGACCTCTGGCACGCAGCCGAGTGGAGGGTCTGACTCAGAGCCTCAGACGGTTCTGCGACCATGTAGGCTCCAAATTCCTCGACTTGCGCCATAGGGTCCCGCTAAATAGGTCAGGAGTCCACTACATGCAAGAGGCGGCTACACGGGTAGCAGAGGCTGTATGGCGTGGGCGATTTTTTAGGTAAGAGGGTGTCGGGAAAACACAAAAAGGGATTCAGCTCCAAGCGTTAATGGAAAGCACTGGTGCTCAAATCGGGATAGTCACTGAAAGATGGCTACAGCCGGAGATAAGTTCAGCCGAAATTTCTTCGAAGGACCTAACGGTGTTCAGAAAGGATAGGCTAAACACAGTTGGCAGTGGCGTGTTTGTTTCTGTTAGAAGTAGTTTATCTTCTAGCGAAATTGATGTAGACGGTTCCTGTGAGTTAGTATGGGTAGCGGTCATTCTCGGCAGTTGGATTCTTTTACCGACCTCTCAACTCAGACAATACGATTACTAAAAGGTTCAAATAAAACTTGAGTCTAATTTCAAACACGCACCCGATCCATACAATTATAGTTGGCTGTGACTTCAATTTACCCTCGATATGTTGGCGAAAATACATCTTTCAATCCAGAGGTACGTATAAAACAACGTCCGAAATTGTGCTAAACCCATTCTCTAAAAATTATTTCGAGCAGTTAGTTCATGAGCCCACTCGAACAGTAAACGGTTCTGAAAACACGCTTGATCTATTAGCAACAAATAATCCTGAGCTAATAACGAGCATCAAAACGGATATCACTAGCGAATAAAGGGTTCTCGTAGAGAGACTGAATATTGGAACTCCCAAATCCTTCAAAAATAAATGAAAAATGTAGCTTTTCAAAAAGGCAGATAAAAATTCGCCTGACGTCTTCCTGAGATACAATCTCCACTCCTCCAAAATTAACAATGCCCTGTAGGTATATACCAGATGTGGCTTGAATTCAGAGAAATAGTATCGACGGCAAGAGAGATTTATACCAAATATAACAAAAGACAAAGCTGAGCTTCCATGGTACACAATAAGGGTCAGAAAACTGCTGCAGAAACAACGAAAAAAGCATGCTAAATAAACAAATGCAATATCTCCAAGATAGGCGATCTTTAACAGAAGCTCGAAATTTAGCGCGGACTTAATACGAAATGCTTATAATAGTTTTCTCAACGAAACTTTGTCTCGAAATCTGGAAGAAAATCCAAAGAAATTTTGGTCACATGTGAAGTATGGCAGCGGAAAGACACAATGCCTCCTTTGCTCGATACTAATGGAAATACTATCGGCGATAGTGCTGCTAAAGCAGAGTTACTAAAGACAGTCTTCCAAAATTCCTTCACTAAAGAAGACAAAGTAAATATTCCAAAATTCGAATCAAGAACAACTGCCATCATGAGTAACTTAGAAGTAAATATACTCGGAGTAGTGAAGCAACTTAAATTACTTACTAAAAACAAGTCTTATGGTCCAGACGGTATAACAATTAGATTCCTTTCAGAATATGCTGATGCAATAGCGCCATACTAAACAATCTGTACACAAAGAGTGGGAAGTTGAACAGGTTACACCAATATTCAAGAAAGGCAATAGGAGTAATCCACTAAATTACAGGCCCATATCATTAACATCGATCTGCAGCAGGATTTTGGAACACATACTGTGTTCGAACATTATGAATTACCTCAAAGAGAACGGTCTATTGACACATATCCAACACGGATTTAGGAAACATCGTCCGTGAGAAACACAACTAGCTCTTTATTCACACGAACTGATGAGTGCAGTTGACAAGGAATTTCAAACTGATTCTGTGCTTTGAGATTTCCGGAAGACTTTGACACTGTACCTCACAAGCGGCTTGTAGTCAAATTGCGTACTTCTGGAATATCGTCTCAGTTATCCGATTGGATTCGTGATTTCCTGTCAGAGAGGTCACAGTTCGTAGCAACTGACGGAAAATTATCAAGTGAAACAGAAGTGACTTCTAGCGTTCCCCAAGGTAGTGTTGTAGACCCTCGCTGTACCTTATCTTTGTAAATCTGAGCAGCCATCTTAGTTTGGTTGCAGATGATGCTGTCGTTTATCGTCCAGTCAAGTCATCAGAAGACGAAAACCAATTGCAAAACGTTTTAGAAAAGATATCTGTGTTGTTGTTGTTGTGGTCTTCAATCCAGAGACTGGTTTGACGCAACTCTCCATGCTACTCTATCCTGTGCAAGCTTCTTCATCTCCAAGTAACTACTGCAACCTACATCCTTCTGAATCTGCTTAGTGTATTCATCTCTTGGCCTCCCTCTACGATTTTAACCCTCCACGCTGCCCTCCAATACTAAATTGGTGATCCCCCGATGCCTCCGAACATGTCCTACCAACCGATCCCTGCTCAAGTTGTGCCACAAATTCCTTTCTCCCCGAGTCTGTTCAGGACTTCCTCATTAGTTACGTGATCTACTCATCTAACCTTCAACATTCTTCTGTAGCGCCACATTTCTAAAGCTTCTATTCTCTTCTTGTCTCAACTAGTTATCGTCCATGTTTCACTTCCATACATGGCTACACTCCATACAAATACTTTCAGAAAAAACTTCCTGACACTTAAATCTATACTCGATGTTAACAAATTTCTCTTCTTCAGAAACGCTTTCTTTGCCTTCGCCAGTCTACATTTTATGTCCTCTCTACTTCGACCATAATCAGTTATTTTGCTCCCCAAAAAGCAAAACTCATCTACCACTTTAAGTGTCTCATTTCCTAATCTAATACCCTCAGCAGCACTTGATTTAATTCGACTACATTCCATTATCCTAGGTTTGCGTTTGTTGATGTTCGTCTTACATCCTCCTTTCAAGATGCTCTCCATTCCGTTCCACTGATCTTCCAGGTCCTTTGCTGCTTCCGACAGAATTAAATGTCATTGGCAAACCTCAAAGTTTTTATTTCTTCTCCATAGATTTTAATTCCTACTCCAAATTTTTCTTTTGTTTCCTTTACTGCTTGCTGAATATGCAAATTGAATAACATCGGGGATAGGCTACCCTGTCTCACTCTCTTCCCAAACACTGTTTCCCTTTCATGCCCCTCGACTCTTGTAACTGCCATCTGGCTTCTGTAAAAATTGTAAATAGCCTTTCACTCCCTGTATTTTACCCCTGCCCAACTCCAGAATTTGATATAGAGATTTCCTGTCAACATTGTCAAAAGCTTTCTCTAAGTCTACAAATGCTAGAAACGTAGGTTTGCCTTTCCTTAATCTATCTTCTGAGATACGTCATAGGGTCAGTATTGCCTCCCGTGTTCCAACATTTCTACGAAATTCAAAGTGATCTTCCCCGAGGTCGGCTTCTACCAGTTTTTCCATTCGTCTGTAAAGAATTGTGTCAGTATTTTGCAGCTGTGACTTATTAAACTGGTAGTACTGTAATTTTCACACCTGTCAACACCTGCTTTCTTTGGGATTCGAATTATTATATTCTTCTTGAAGTCTGAGGGTATGTCACCGGTCTCATACAGCTTGCTCACCAGATGGGAGAGTTTTGTCAAGGCTGGCTCTCCCAAGACGGTCAGTAGTTCTAATTGAATATTGTCTACTCCCGGGGCCTTGTTTCGACTTAGGTATTTCGATGCTCCGTCAAATTCTTCACGCAGTATCATGTCTCCCATTTCATCTTCATCTACATCCTCTTCCGTTTCCGTAATATTGCCCCCAAATACATCAACCTTGTATAGACCCTCTATATACCCCTTCCACCTTTCTGCTTTCCCCTATTTGCTTAGAACTGGTATCCATCTGAGTTCTTGATATTCATACAAGGTCTCTTTAATTTTCCTGTAGGCATTATCTATCTTACCTCTAGTGATATATGCGTCTACATCCTTACATTTGTCCTCTAGCCATTTTAGACTTCCTGTCGATCTCATTTTTGAGACGTTTGTATTCCTTTTTGCCTGCTTCATTTACCGCATTTTTATATTTTCTCCTTTCATCAGTTAAATTCAATATATCTTCTATTACGCAAAATTACTATTTCATCTCTCAAAGCTACCCATTCTTCTTCCACTGTATTTTTCTCCCCCATTCGTGTCAATCGGCCCCTAACGCTCTCTCTGAAACTCTCTACAACTTCTGGTTCTTTGGGTTTATCCAGGTCCCATCTCCTTAAAATGCCACCTTTTTGCAGTTTCTTCAGTTTTATTCTTCAGTTCATAACCAATAGATTGTGGTCTGAGTCCACTTCTGCCGCTGGAAATGTTTTACACTTTAAATGCTGGTTTCTAAATATCTGTCTCCCCATTCTATATAATCTGTCTGATACCTTCCAGTATCTCCAGGCCCCTTCCATGTACACAGTCTTCTTTCATGAGTCTTAAAGCAAGTGTTAGCTATGATTAAGTTTTTCTCTGTGCATATTTCGATCAGGCGGCTTCCTCTTTCATTTATTACCCCCATTCCATATTCACCTACTATTTTTCCTTCTCTCCCTTTTCCTAATATCGAATTCCAGTCCCCCATGACTATTAAATTTTCGTCTCCTTTCACTATCTGAATAATTTCTTATATCTCATCACACATTTCTTCAATCTCTTAGTCATCTGTGGCGCTACTTCGCTTATAAACTTGTACTACTGTGGTAGGCATGAGCTTCGTGTCTATCTTGGCTACAATAATGCGTTCACTATGCTGTTCGTAGTAGCTTACCCGCGTTCCTATTTTTTATTCACTATTACCCCTACTGCTGCATTACCACTATTTGATTTTGTATTTATAATCCTAAATTCATCTGACCAGAAGTCTTGTTCCTCCTGCCCCGAACTTCACTAATTCCCATTATATCTAACTTTAACCTATCCATTTCCCTTTTTAAATTTTGTAACCTATATGCCTTATTAAGGTATCTGACATTTCACGCTCCGATCCGTAGAATGCCAGTTTTGTTTCTCCTGATAACGACGCCTTCCTGAGTAGTCCTCGCCCGAAGATCCGAATGGGGGACTATTTTACCTCCGGAATATTTTACCCAAGAGGACGCCATCATCTGTATGGTGCTAAAATTGGCAATTGATCCTAAATAATGAAAAGCGTGAGGTCACCCACACGAGTGCTAGAAGGACTCCGTTAACTTCGGTTACGTGATTAATCAGTCAAATCTAAGGCCGTAAATTCAATTCCGAATGCGAAAATATTTTTTTGACACCGACCTGCATAGGAAGATAAGATCATCGTAATAAAATAAGGGAAATCAAAGCTCGCACGAAAAGATACAGTTGTTCTTCTTTGTTCACGCACTGTTCGATAGCGGAATAATAGAGAACTATTATGAAGGATCGTTCAACGAACCTTCTGCCAAGCACTTAAGTGTAATTTGCAAAGTATGCATGCAGGCGTAGAAACGTACTTTTTTGATCATGTGCATCATTCTGTTCGTCTCCAACAGTCTACAGGCAGCCTGTAATTTTAGCTAAACAATGTGACAGGGTGGTATGATGAGCACTCCACGGACATGACGCTGCTGGAGTTGGCCAATTACAATGATCAAATCAGGAACGCTGTGTGTGCACGTCTGTCATGCAGCTCAGTCAGTATCTGTTAGTTGTGAGATGTCGTTTTATGGTCATCACGTGCTCAATATTTATTGTGCCATAATATTGTGTCAATACATTGCACGAAAGTGCGAGGCCAAGAGTGGCCCTATATTGTTGTGCAATGTTTTTGCCAGGGACGCGTCAGTTAGAACTCGGTCCTGGTAGCGAACAAGTGAGAGCTCGATTTTGTAGAAATTGCTTGTATTGCGATTTCAATTGCTACATGCTGTGAACAGAAAAACAAGAGGAAACGGTGATGTGGGAAAAGTGTCTTGGAAGGCGTTCTACACATGGCCATACTAAAATGCTAAGAGAAATTATAGCAGAGCTAGATGGCGATCGAAATTTTGTGAGGATGAATCTCTCAACAAATTGGTGAACTTCGGTACATATTATTTACTCAGAAAAGATGCTGTTCATATTCTCGTTGGTGTTCACTTTCCGCAATGGTGGAAACGATCTATAAACCCGAGAAAAGTAGCTTATGTTATTGTAGTGGATCAGTTGGTAGCGCTGTTATGTATTTCTCCAACAAATAATTCAAGCCAATGAAACGAACAAGCAGTTACAGTGTTATTTCCCTACACTTAAGCACTTTTGTCGAATGTTTCTACAGTTAATTACTGAATAAGTATTAAATATATAATCAAGCAGCAGACGATTCCTTTTCATCTGTCTTTTCTGATGTGCTCATATTCACTGGCGTCGTTGTATCAGTTCTTTACACGTCGGGAAATCATGAAATCTTCGCAGGAACTGGCGTATACTGCTCATTGTCATTCTTATACCATACAATATACTGGGCAATATATTGAGCGACAGTCAATATTTTTAAAGCTCTGCAGTCTCCTCCAGTACATTGCGCAAACCACCAATACCGCTCTCAAATGGTCACTATTATTGCGCAATACTCAGACACGATCGATCAGTATGTGCATGCCTGCCACCCAGCTCAATCAGTCTTTTTTCAGTTGTGAGCAATATTTATTAAAGGACATCTTATTTGATGGGGTATAATATCTGGTCACGGACGAGGATAATTGCTTGAGTCTTATCGTTTCCCATAGAGTCCATGTCACGATAGATCACCACCGTCAGGTAGAAGAGCATTGTTACGCGCTATCTATTAGCCATCTCTAATTCAATTGCTCAGGTATACAGACCTTTAGAAGTATCCAAACTTAAGACAGTTATGTAGTGCACTTTATTTCCAGAATGAATTTCCACTCTGCAGAGGAGTGATTTCAGATTTGAAATTTACTGCCAAATTAAAACTGTGTGCTGACCCAGGGTACAGTTATTGTCTACCAGGGCACAGTTTTTATCTGGAAGTCATTCCAAAAGAAATGCACACTATTTTTTTTAATCTATCTTTTATTCTACGTGTCTGAAAGTTTTACAGTGTATAGATACATCCTTTAGGAACAATATTTTCATTTCTCCACATAATTTCCATCCCTCTCAACTGCCTTACGCCATCTTGGAACCAGCGCCTGTATACCCTCACGGCAAAATTCTGGACCAACCTGTTGGAGCCACTGTTTGGCAGCGTGCACAAGGGAGTCATCATCTTCAAACCTTGTTCCACGAAGAGTCTTTCAGTTTCCCAAAGAGACGATAGTCACATGGAGCCAAGTCAGGGCAGTAAGGCGGGTGTTTCAGTGTTGTCCATCCGAGTTCTGTGATCACTTCCATGGTTTTTTGACTGACATGTGGCCGTGCATTATCGTACAACAGAAAAACATCTTACTTTTGCCGATGTGGTCGAACACGTCTCAGTCGAGCTTGAAGTTTCTTCAGTGTCGTCACATATGCATTAGAATTTATGGTGGTTCCACTTGGCGTGATGTCCACAAGCAAGAGTCCTTCGGAATCAAAAAAACACTGTAGCCATAACTTTTCCAGCAGAAGATGTGGTTTTGAATTTTTTTTTCGTGGGTGAATTTGCATGATGCCACTCCATTGATTGCCTCTTCGTCTCTGGTGAAAAATAATGGAGCCATGTTTTATCACCTGTCACAATTCTTGTTTCTTTATGAGCCACTGTCAACATCCTGGGAACCCACGTGGCATAAACCGTTTTTAACGCCAACACTGTCAGTATTCTGCAAAAACTTCCTTCCCCTATCCCAACGTAGCGTGACAATTCGTTCACTGTGATGCGTCTGTCAGCAGTCACCAATTCGTTAACTCTCTGCACATTGTCTGAAGTGTGTGCAGCGTGAGGCCTCCCTCTGCGAGGACAATCCTCGATATTGCCGTGCCCGCTTTCATCACGTAACCTGCTTGCCCACCGACTAACTGTACTGCGATCGACAGCAGCATCTCCGTACACCTTTTTCAACCTCTTGTGGGCGTTTCCCACTGTCTCGTTTTCACAGCACAGGAATTCTATGGCAACACTTTGCTTCTGACGAACGTCAAGTCTAGCAGTCATCTTGAAAACATGCTGTGACGGCGCCACTCACGGGAACAGGTTGAACTAAGTTTGAAAACAAGTGGGAAGGATGTATCTACACATTGTAAGACTTTCACACATGCAGAATGAAAACTGTATTTTTACAAAAATAGTGTACATTTCTTTTGGAGTGACCCTCGTAGTAGACACATACGAGCGGAAGTGAAGCATTGGGGATAGGTCGTCACTCGTGACTGGATAGCTCGATAAAGTAAAATATTTAACGAACTTCGTGTATTTCTCTGACAAACATAACGCGAAAGACAAAATACAGACGTATTCCCACCTAGCGATACGCCAGAGGTAGCCTTGGTGGGGCGCGAAGACCCTTATCTGGGAGCCATTGAGCCTGAGGGCAAGTGCAGTGTCCATCCCCGGTCCTGCAGCATGGATACTCAGCACGCATCTTGTTCCAGTGGGCAGCTTCACTTCTTGTGACCGCCACCAATGAACAGCCAGTACCGCCGAGCAAGGCAGCTGACGTTGTACGTCCTGCAAGATAAGACATTACTACATCAGTCTAGTTATATGGCCTCAGTCGCAATGTCGAACCTCTCCTGATCAGTAGGTTGCCTAGCTCTTAACTCGTAGACTTTAGGACCTACCGTTCAGGCAACCGTAGATAACCTCATTGATCTCTCACAAATTGCACAATAATATTGTATATGATACTAACAGCATCCACAACGAAATTCCGAGGGAAAATCCAAACAGATTCTGGTCATATGTAAGTATACCAGTGACATAGTCAATAGGTTCACTGTTCATAACAATCGTAATGTTACCAATGGCAGCGCCACTGAAGCCTAGTTACTAAACACAGTTTCCGAAACTCCTTCACCAAAGAGGATGAAATAAGTATTCTAAGATTCAAATCTGGAACAGCTTCTAACCTGGATAACTTAAAAGTAATTCCCCTCTGTGTAACAAAGCTACACAAGTCACTTAATAAAGGCAAGTCCAGACTGGATACCAGTTAGATTCCTTTAGGAGTATGATAATGAAATAACTCCACTTTCAGCAATCATACACAACCGCTTGCTTGACGAAGGGCTCGTACCTAAAGACTGAAAAGTTGCACAGGTCACACCAGTATACAAAAAAAGGAATAGAAGTAATCCGCTGGATTACAAATCTACGCCACTGACACGGATTTGCAGCAGAATTTCGGAACGTATGCTAAGTTTGAACATTATACCTCGAAGGGAAGGTCTATTGAGACATATCCAGCACAGATTCAGAAAATATCGTTCTTGTGAAACACAACTGCCTTTCCATTCACACGGAGTAAAGTGTGATATGGGCAGGGGATCTCCAATTGACTCCATATTTCTAGATTTCCGGAAGGCTTTTGGACATCGTTTCCAACTGACTTCGAATCAGATCGTGTGCCTGTGGAATATCGTCGCAGTTTTGCGACTGGGTTCGTGATTTCATGACAGTAGGGTCACAGTTGGTAGTAAAAGATGGGAAGTAATCTAGCGGCACTGAAGTCATATCTGATTTTCCCAAGTAAGTGTCATAGGCTGTGCTGTACAATCGGTAGGAGACACTCTGACCAATCCTCTTAGATTGTTTGCAGACGATGCTGTTGTTTACCATCTAATAGTCTTCAAAAGACCAAAACGAATTGCAAAATTATTTTGACAAATATCTTCGTGGTGCCAATAAAAGGAATCAAACCCTCTACTTGAGTAATAAAAAAAATCCGTTAATTTTCGGCTGCACGATAAATAAAACAGATGTAAAGGTTGTTAATTCAACTAAGTACCTAGGGATCGCAATTATAAACTACTTATAATGGAACCATCACACAGAAAATATTGAGTGGAAGGCGAACCAAGGACTGCGATTTGTTGGCAAAACACTTAGAAGGTGCAACAAATCCACCTAGAGAGACTGCCTACGTTACGCATGTCTCTCCTATTCTGGAGTACTACTGCTCAGTATGGGATTCTTACTACACTCCTGGAAATTGAAAAAAGAACACATTGACACCGGTGTGTCAGACCCACCATACTTGCTCCGGACACTGCGAGAGGGCTGTACAAGCAGTGATCACACGCACGGCACAGCGGACACACCAGGAACCGCGGTGTTGGCCGTCGAATGGCGCTAGCTGCGCAGCATTTGTGCACCGCCGCCGTCAGTGTCAGCCAGTTTGCCGTGGCATACGGAGCTCCATCGCAGTCTTTAACACTGGTAGCATGCCGCGACAGCGTGGACGTGAACCGTATGTGCAGTTGACGGACTTTGAGCGAGGGCGTATAGTGGGCATGCGGGAGGCCGGGTGGACGTACCGCCGAATTGTTCAACACGTGGGACGTGAGGTCTCCACAGTACATCGATGATGTCGCCAGTGGTCGGCGGAAGGTGCACGTGCCCGTCGACCTGGGACCGGACCGCAGCGACGCACGGATGCACGCCAAGACCGTAGGATCCTACGCAGTGCCGTAGGGGACCGCACCGCCACTTCCCAGCAAATTAGGGACACTGTTGCTCCTGGGGTATCGGCGAGGACCATTCGCAACCGTCTCCATGAAGCTGGGCTACGGTCCCGCACACCGTTAGGCCGTCTTCCGCTCACGCCCCAACATCGTGCAGCCCGCCTCCAGTGGTGTCGCGACAGGCGTGAATGGAGGGACGAATGGAGACGTGTCGTCTTCAGCGATGAGAGTCGCTTCTGCCTTGGTGCCAATGATGGTCGTATGCGTGTTTGGCGCCGTGCAGGTGAGCGCCACAATCAGGACTGCATACGACCGAGGCACACAGGGCCAACACCCGGCATCATGGTGTGGGGAGCGATCTCCTACACTGGCCGTACACCACTGGTGATCGTCGAGGGGACACTGAATAGTGCACGGTACATCCAAACCGTCATCGAACCCATCGTTCTACCATTCCTAGACCGGCAAGGGATCTTGCTGTTCCAACAGGACAATGCAAGTCCGCATGTATCCCGTGCCACCCAACGTGCTCTAGAAGGTGTAAGTCAACTACCCTGGCCAGCAAGATCTCCGGATCTGTCCCCCATTGGGCATGTTTGGGACTGGATGAAGCGTCGTCTCACGCGGTCTGCACGTCCAGCACGAACGCTGGTCCAACTGAGGCGCCAGGTGAAAATGGCATGGCAAGCCATTCCACAGGACTACATCCAGCATCTCTACGATCGTCTCCATGGGAGAATAGCAGCCTGCATTGCTGTGAAAGGTGGATATACACTGTACTAGTGCCGACATTGTGCATGCTCTGTTGCCTGTGTCTATGTGCCTGTGGTTCTGTCAGTGTGATCATGTGATGTATCTGACCCCAGGAATGTGTCAATAAAGTTTCCCCTTCCTGGGACAATGAATTCACGGTGTTCTTATTTCAATTTCCAGGAGTGTAGATAGGATTGGCGGAGTTCTAATAAGGGCAGCTCATTTTGTATTACCGCGAAATAAGGGAGTGAGTTGAAGTGACAATCAATAAAACAAAGGGGTTTGGTTGCATAGTGAGAAATGACCCTCATGATAAAATAAGAGGCCTCAGAGGTCGACCGGAAATATTTAGTTCATTTTTCACCATGTGTTACGAGTATTTTAGCATGAAACCGTCAAGGCATGGTCTGGAAACGGTTTTATGGACCATCTACCAAGCCCTTAATTGTGAATTGCAGAATTGTGAAAATGTAGGTGTATTTACCATTAGGTGGCGAGTGTTGTGTTACATTGTGAGCCTCTGCAAATGCGGAGGCAGGGAGCGTAATTACAGCTAATAGCAGCACTCGTCCACACCCTGGTATCCACCTTGCGAGTGACACCATAAAGGCGACGCTGTCACTGCTGGAGTACTGGTTCTTCTTCATGTTTCCTGTCCGTTTTGAATATCACATGAGACTAATTTGGGACCGCTCTATCGAATGACCACATAACATTCCTCTTTAAAAATTATTTGTTTGTAATGGGGAATAAACTGTCCCTTTCCGTCAGCACTGGGCGTCGCATAAAAGCAATATCTGTTTTGGTTGCCTTCACTTATACACTGAAAAATCTAAATTGCAAATATCTAGCGAAACATTAGAGAAAATTCGCCTTACGACTCTTAAGGGGAACACCTTTTATATTAAAGTGAGTGCTACATCTGCTTTCTTGTTTGCCTAGGACACACTGCAAAGTGTATGTATAGTACCAGCACTGAGTGAGCTAGGTGGAGTTTTTACTCCGGAAACACTCTGCTCCCCTTTGCTGAGTATCCTTTCCCTCTCCACATATTGTTCCACTAGGGAGGAAGCAAAATTTCACAGGTAGTAGTAGCTGAACATCATATCTTCTTATACAGGGTGTTACAAAAAGGTACGGCCACACTTTCAGGAAACATTCCTCACACACAAATAAAGAAAAGATGTTATGTGGACATGTGTCCGGAAACGCTTAATTTCCATGTTAGAGCTCATTTTAGTTTCGTCAGTATGTACTGTACTTCCTCGATTCACCGCCAGTTGGCCCAATTGCAGGAAGGTAATGTTGACTTCAGTGCTTATGTTGACATGCGACTCATTGCTCTACAGTACTAGCATCAAGCACATCAGTACGTAGCATCAACAGGTTAGTGTTCATCACGAACGTGGTTTTGCAGTCAGTGCAATGTTTACAAATGCGGAGTTGGCAGATGCCCATTTGATGTATGGATTAGCACAGAGCAACAGCCGTGGCGCGGTACGTTTGTATCGAGACAGATTTCCAGAACGAAGGTGTCCCGACAGAAAGACGTTCGAAGCAATTGATCGGCGTCTTAGGGAGCACGGAACATTCCAGCCTATGACTCGCGACTGGGGAAGACCTAGAACGACGAGGACACTTGCAATGGACGAGGCAATTCTTCGTGCAGTTGACGATAACCCTGTCAGCGTCAGAGAAGTTGCTGCTGTACAAGGTAACGTTGACCACGTCACTGTATGGAGAGTGCTACGGGAGAACCAGTTGTTTCCGTACCATATAATAAAATGGAAATGTCGTGTGGCTAGGGCCTCCCGTCGGGTAGACCGTTCGCCTGGTGCAAGTCTTTCGATTTGACGCCACTTGGGCGACTTGCATGTCGATGGGGATGAAATGATGGTGATAAGGACAACACAACACCCAGTCCCTGAGCCGAAATCTCCGACCCAGCCGGGAATCGAACCCGGGCCCTTAGGATTGACAGTCTGTCACGCTGACCACTCAGCTACCGTACCATGTACAGCGTGTGCAGGCACTATGAGCAGCTGATTGGCCTCCACGGGTACACTTCTGCGAATGGTTCATCCAACAATGTGTCAATCCTCATTTCAGTGCAAATGTTCTCTTTACAGATGAGGCTTCATTCCAACGTGATCAAATTGTAAATTTTCACAATCAACATGTGTGGGCCGACGAGAATTCGCACGCAATAGTGCAATCACGTCATCAACACAGATTTTCTGTGAACGTTTGGGCAGGCATTGTTGGTGATGTCTTGACTGGGCCCCATGTTCTTCCACCTACGCTCAATGGAACACGTTATCATGATTTCATACAGGATACTCTACCTGTGCTGCTAGAACATGGGCCTTTACATGTACGACACAACATGTGGTTCATGCACGATGGAGCTGCTGCACATTTCAGTTGAGGTGTTCGTATGCTTCTCAACAACAGATTCGGTGACCGATGGATTGGTAGAGGCGGACCAATTCCATGGCCTCCACGCTCTCCTGACCTCAACCCTCATGACTTTCATTTATTGGGGCATTTGAAAGCTCTTGTCTACGCAACCCCGGTACCAAATGTAGAGACTCTTCGTGCTCGTATTGTGGATGGCTGTGATACAATACGCCATTCTCCAGGGCTGCATCAGCGCATCAGGGATTCCATGCGACGGAGGGTGGATGCATGTATCCTCGCTAACGGAGGACATTTTGAACATTTCCTGTAACAAAGTGTTTGAAGTCACGCTGGTACGTTCTATTGCTGTGTGTTTCCATTTCATGATTAATGTGATTTGAAGAGAAGTAATAAAATGAACTCTAACATGGAAAGTAAGCGTTTCCGGACACATGTCCACATAATATATTTTCTTTCTTTGTGTGTGAGAAATGTTTCCTGAAAGTTTGGCCGTACCTTTTTGTAACACCCTGTATACAAGCAGGCATATGTATATATAGTGTCCAATAAACAATTTAGGCAGTTTCATATATATATATATATATATATATATATATATATATATATATATATATATATATATATATATATAACATATTTTCTTTCTTTGTGTGTGAGGAATGTTTCCTGAAAGTTTGGCCGTACCTTTTTGAAACACCCTGTGTATATATATATATATATATATATATATATATATATATATATATATATATATATATATATATATAGTTGTAGCATATATATGTATATATACTACAACTTTTTAAATATTTTTGCTTTCATCTCTTAGCATTAAGTTTTATCTTTACACTAAACAAAACCAGTATCACTGTATCTGACACTGTAAATTTTTATACCTAAATAAAATATTAGTATTGCACAAAGTAAACACCCTGTTCTATTACTGAAGTTTCAAGAATGTTTAGCAACAAAAAAGTATTGTCGTTTTAATATATTAAGAATATTGGATATTTCTGACAAAGACAGAATCTATTGCAGGTCACATTTTAAAATTTTAACACTACAAGGCATTACTTGATGACCAAGTATGAAAAGTGTTTTAAATTATTTAGACAGCAAAACATTTCAATATCTTTACACATAGTTATAAGCAGTTTACCACATTCTATTAGGTTTTATGAATTTAAACACGATTATGTAAGAATGCACATGATTATATAAGTCAAAGTATGTGTGTTTTAGTTAGGCAGTTGCTGACAGTACTATTGTATGAGTTTCCTGAGCCATAGAACATAAAAAAAATAAAAAAGTATAAGTTTAGAATTGTGTGGAATATATAAGGCCATTTAGTAATATGTAAGCAGGAAGTTGGGGCCACAATATGTTCTCCCATGCAGAACGGAATATACTTTGTGGGGTCACCAGTATATACCTTCTTTGTTTTACACCACACGATCTAACTGCTCTCTCCTCTGGCAATGCTTATGAAATCTCCAAATGTGGGCAAAGCCTCTTCTTCTTAATCTTTCTGTCAAAAACGTTATGTATTTAGAAAATTTGAGCTATCGCTTCTTCATAAGATACTTACTTTGCTAGCTTCATGTTACACAAAATGAGTACTACAGTGGATGAGGAATCACAGTTTTCTGACACCAATATGACACTCAAGTCTAACTGTTCAATCTGCACTCTGAAGCAGACACTAGAGATAGAAGTGGCAGACTGGTGCAGTTGGCTAGTGTGTCAGGTGAGACGTCGCCACTTGCTAGTATCTTGTGTCAGCCCACCACCAACATTAATTACTGTAAAATGCTAAAGACATACTCATTATTTGTGCAGTAACACAATCATTTATTTATGGTAGCCAAGTCTACTGTAACACCACTGTAGGCACAGAGCCAGAGAGAAGGAGGGGACCAGCAGGGATAGGAGGGGAGGGTAATGGGGAAAGGTAATTGAATGACAGTACCACCTCAAAGAATGTTTTAGTAAAAGCGTACTCAGAGCGTGTTTCATCTGCTAGCCAAGATTAGAGCTCTCCTTGGCTTGGTTAGAGATGAACTAGGACTGAGCAAGTCTGGTAGTTACAGAATCCCTTGCCATTGTGGGGGAAAATGTATAGTGGTCATATGATTTTCACCATTCACAACAGATGTGTTGACCCCCATCACACTACACGATTACTGCAACCTGAGAAATAAGTGGTGGGGGAGCACTGTCTAATTGAGGGACATAGAATGATGTGAGGTGAGTAGATCCCAGACTTTCATGCCCTATCAAATCGTAAAACGAGTGTGCATTCATGCAGTATCATGCCATTAAACATACGCAATAGGGCAATGAAACAATAAAAATAAGGATATCAAAATTCAGTTCAATATTTATTTCTATTTTCTTCTAAAACAGAACACAACTACCGATTTCTCCAAATTTTCTTTACTTATGTTCATGCATTTATCAGAATATTGTCATACTTAGAAAATGACCTTTCTACATCACAACATATAGTGAGTTACTGAAGCAGTTTTTCCATGTTTAAAATAAAACATTGTACAGACACAATGCTATTTCTGACCAGTTATCAAAAACTGGAGAACTCACAGAAATGTGACAAAGGAAATATGCTCAACAACAACTAACTATACCATTCAGCTCACTGCCACCTCCACAATGATTCAAGAGAGATATATGGAGTGGCACCTAGTGGTATGTCAGTATACAGAACGCAAATGACAGTATACAGAACGCAAATGACAGTGGATTATCAGGAGAAGAAAAAGTATGAAACTTGTCTTACAATGGCTTGGAGAGACCCTGAAAACTACTTTAATGATTATTATTTCTCCCTTGTAAATATTTCTGGAATCTATCGAAACAATTGCATCAAGTAGACTTATGCTAAGTTAGTCTCTCCAAAATGCCTTATATTTTACTCAGTGAAGGTGCCAATCCCAATATTTCACCAGCTTCCAGAGCTCTGTGAGGATGAGTGCTAAGTCTTTGATATTAATTTATGTTACAGTGATTATTAGGAGATGTCATCAGTTCCTTAACGTTTCAACTAGAATGCATTAAATAACCTCGCCAGATATCTCAACCTGTCAAAAGAAGCTTCTGAATTACTGGCATCCAAACTGTGTGACAAAAATTTGCTGGAACAAGGAACTAAAATTACCTTTTACCATGCAAGAGAAAACGAACTGCTACATGGGACTACTAGAAAAAATAGGTTTTCCTGAACATTTTCCAGATGATTGGCGCCCACTTATTGACAGCTTAAAGTGAAGTGCGAAATGCGTCCTATACAATGGGAACAAGTATGGTTCAATAACAATTACTCACTCCACGAAAATGAAGAAGAACGTAACAACACCATAACTTTTGTCTTGAAGAAGATAAAGTATCATGTAATCAATAGGTATTTATATCAACTCAAAGATTATAAACTTTCTCCCAGGACAGCAAAGTCACTTCTTGTACATATGGGATAGCAGAGACAAAACAACCCACAGGATTATAAACAAGTGGCCTAAAAGAGAAAACATCAGCATTGGCGTTGGCAGAAAGAAGGACATTAAGACCCCATAGTTGAATGAGAGAAAATCATCTTTCTTCCACTGCATAAGAAGCTGGGTTTTATGAAGCAGTTTGTGAAGACGCTTGGTAAAAAACGGATCACATCCTTCATGTGTAGGGAAAAAGTGCCTCAGCTGAGTGCATAAAAAATTAAAGTAAGAATATTTTATGGTCCACAACAAAACAATGTATTAAAGATCCTACCCTCATAACTTCACTGAATGAGACTGAGCAAAAAACCTGGACTTCATTTGTTGCCTTTCCCGGAAATTTACTGGGCAAATAGAAAGCTGAACTGTTGAAACGATAAACAAGATGCTTAATAGTTTCAGATCTCTTGGCTGTATCATGAGCGTTAAGGTACAGTATTTACACAGCCACTCTGGTCATTTTCCTGAAAATTTAAGACACAATAGTGAGGAACAAGGTGAAAGGTTTCACCAGGGTATTAAAACTGTGGAATACTACTACCAAGGAAAATGGGATACGCACAATATGGCAGATTACTGCTGGAGTTTATAAAGGGAATGTTCCAAAATACACTCCTGAAAATGGAAAAAAGAACACATTGACACCGGTGTGTCAGACCCACCATACTTGCTCCGGACACTGCGAGAGGGCTGTACAAGCAATGATCACACACACGGCACAGCGGACACACCAGGAACCGCGGTGTTGGCCGTCGAATGGCGCTAGCTGCGCAGCATTTGTGCACCGCCGCCGTCAGTGTCAGCCAGTTTGCCGTGGCATACGGAGCTCCATCGCAGTCTTTAACACTGGTAGCATGCCGCAACAGCGTGGACGTGAACCGTATGTGCAGTTGACGGACTTTGAGCGAGGGCGTATAGTGGGCATGCGGGAGGCCGGGTGGACGTACCGCCGAATTGCTCAACACGTGGGGCGTGAGGTCTCCACAGTACATCGATGTTGTCGCTAGTGGTCGGCGGAAGGTGCACGTGCCCGTCGACCTGGGACCGGACCGCAGCGACGCACGGATGCACGCCAAGACCGTAGGATCCTACGCAGTGCCGTAGGGGACCGCACCGCCACTTCCCAGCAAATTAGGGACACTGTTGCTCCTGGGGTATCGGCGAGGACCATTCGGAACCGTCTCCATGAAGCTGGGCTACGGTCCCGCACACCGTTAGGCCGTCTTCCGCTCACGCCCCAACATCGTGCAGCCCGCCTCCAGTGGTGTCGCGACAGGCGTGAATGGAGGGACGAATGGAGACGTGTCGTCTTCAGCGATGAGAGTCGCTTCTGCCTTGGTGCCAATGATGGTCGTATGCGTGTTTGGCGCCGTGCAGGTGAGCGCCACAATCAGGACTGCATACGACCGAGGCACACAGGGCCAACTCCCGGCATCATGGTGTGGGGAGCGATCTCCTACACTGGCCGTACACCACTGCTGAGCGTCGAGGGGACACTGAATAGTGCACGGTACATCCAAACCGTCATCGAACCCATCGTTCTACCATTCCTAGACCGGCAGGGGAACTTGCTGTTCCAACAGGACAATGCGCGTCCGCATGTATCCCGTGCCACCCAACGTGCTCTAGAAGGTGTAAGTCAGCTACCCTGGCCAGCAAGATCTCCGGATCTGTCCTCCATTGTGCATGTTTGGGACTGGATGAAGCGTCGTCTCACGCGGTCTGCACGTCCAGCACAAACGCTGGTCCAACTGAGGCGCCAGGTGGAAATGGCATGCCAAGCCGTTCCACAGGACTACATCCAGCATCTCTACGATCGTCTCCATGGGAGAATAGCAGCCTGCATTGCTGCGAAAGGTGGATATACACTGTACTAGTGCCGACATTGTGCATGCTCTGTTGCCTGTGTCTATGGGCCTGTGGTTCTGTCAGTGTGATCATGTGATGTATCTGACCCCAGGAATGTGTTAATAAAGTTTCCCCTTCCTGGGACAATGAATTCACGGTGTTCTTATTTCAATTTCCAGGAGTGTACATTTGAGATTGTCACAAAAATGCTTCCAAAGTGTTCAATAACTAGTTGGTTTCATTGATGACTTTTTCATTTATTTTTGTACATAATAATAATTGTGTAACATAATAACAAAAATTCTATGTAATTTTTCATTTGATCTGTGGATTTAACTTACAGTAGTGTAATGTATATTTCACTAAAATTTTATATCTTAGAAATTCGAGCTACTAGGCCTAAACAAAGGCCAGAATAAAATTTAAGGCAAAGAATTCATTTGAAATCAGCTCCAAACACCCCAGTATCAAAACAGCTATTTGCCTATGTTATTATCATTAACTTATTGATTAATTAAATAAACAAATACATTCACCTTCATTTAGGAACATAACACTTTTTTTGAAGATATAAAGTGTAAAGTTGTATCCTGCACAATATCTTCAGATAACCATTTAGCACACAGTCTTTTCATAGCCACTTACATACGGTTGACAGTCACAAAAAGAATCCTAAACGATTTTATCAAAATATTTTGTTTTAAGTAACTCAGCACTACACCAAAAGAGATGATCCAGTAAATGTATGTTCTTTGCCCTAAAATCTCTTATTTCTTTTTCTTTCATTCCTAATAGTTGGTAAAAATGAGCATTGTCACATTTACAACACTGTTTCTTTTTATAGTTGTTATTTTCTCTATTAGTAGCTTCTTCATTGGTTAATCATATGTTTACCTGTAAGTTCTCTTCTATGAGGATTGCCCACAAAGTAATTCATCACATTTTTTCTTCAACAATTCTTTATATAACATAATGAGAATTACACACACAAAACAATGGCATTTTATCTATTTATCCACATAATCTCCATCCTGTTCTATGGCCTAGCTCCAGTGTGAAACTAGGGTGTGCATGCCTTGTTGGTATCAATCCTTGTGCTGGGGGTGGAGCCAGTGCTTCACTGTGTGAAGCATCTCCTCATCATTCTCAAAATGTCTTCCATGAATGGCATAATGGCCCAAACAAGTGGAAGTCAGAGGGGGCTGCAAGATGTATGGTGTGACAGCTGTGGATGGTCTCCACCTTCTGATGACCTCACTCTCCATGCCCAGCGACTAACTGTACTGACTGTACTTCTGTCAACAGTAGATGCTCCATGGACTTTGCACAAGCGTTTGTGAATATTCCCCACAGTTTCTTCCTCTGCAGTGGGAAATTCAATGACAGCTACGCTATCTGTCAGAAGAGACAGAAACTTGGCACACTCATTTAGAAGACTTCAAATAATACATACATAACGTTTTGCATTCGTAGCGTTGTTTTCGGTTGAGGAAAAAAAAATGCGGTGCATTGCTTTCTGGGCAGCCCTCGTATTTCTTTAGGATGACTTCGTTTTTGTGGCCAATTTTTTGTCGATGTGAGTCTCACTGTTATCCCCTAAATCAGTCCTGGAGAATAGGAACACAGAGCTGGGACAGCATTAGGCTTCACCTCGCATTTTGGAGAAAGATACAAAACGGCAAATTCCAAATCTCTTTCATAATCCAAGTCAGCAAAATATGTTCAGCTCACAATCAGTAGTCACTGCAAACAAATCAACACACTTACAAGCATTTATATATTTTTGTTTCGTCTCATTGCTATTAGAAAATATGTGAAACTTGATTCCTAACTTTTTTCGTTGTCTGCAGTGGTTAGTACAAGACGCCATTGCAGTGGAAATCATAATTTTTCACTAATGATTGTTCTCAAAATCCCATGAGAAACTGATAATTGTGGTTAATCCTCAATCGCCTTAAGAACTCACATTCAGGTTAATAACCTAGCATTCATTTACCATTACGGTGACAGCACAATAGCTTATGGCAGCATAGGACTACGGTGTCAGAGGTAGCTGTGAAGTCAGTGTCAAGGCCAATTCACAGTGGCTGTCACATCAAATTACATCATGGCACTACCACGTCAGGGTGTATACCCACTGTCTGTCAAGTCAGGTCACGTCAGTTTGCTTAGTGTAGTACTGAACAGTGAAAGAAAGGCTATGAGTTATCATCCATGTTACAAAAATTCAGTAAAACACCGGAATTGAGGAACTAACAACGATAAAGTTTATTAATGGCCAAAGCAAACTTCATAGTGTATGTTCTTGATCAGTTTCGTGTGGTAAAGTACTAAGAAGCTAAACAACATTTCAAAACATCGACCTTCCATTGCTAGCAAACAATATTTATTATAGATACCTTACATAACTAATAATATTATAAAAAACTATATTTTTCTTCTTTTTTAGAGCCCCCTTCTTCACTTAAAATATTAACTTACTGCAAATTTCTTCATCAGTTTGTGATCTTATTGATATACAGAGTGGGCATCATCTCTGTTCTGTTTCTGTAAAACCTATATAATGTTTCGCTTTCAGGTACCTTACCTCTCTTGTGGAAGAATACTTAATGGAAAAAATATCCAGTTCATCGTTAAAATATTACTTACTGCAAATTTCTTTATCAGTTTGTGATCTTATTGATATACAGAGTGCGCATCACCTCTGTTCTGTTTCTGTGAAACCTATATAATATTTCGCTTTCAGGTGCCTTACCTCTCTTGTGGAAGAATACTTAATGGAAAAAATATCCAGTTAATCGTGAAACATTTACAAGTTGCCACTAAAACAAAACACACCAACAAGAGTAAACTCGTTGTTTCATTTCATATCAGTAAGTAACAGTCACGGTAAACCCTAACCTAAAAGGTTCGCATTTATAGTGAAACATAATAATAAAATAAAGATTAAGAAGAAACTAAAGCACGAAGTCCGGTACTATTATATGAGCGAGAGAGGCGAAAATACAGTAGGTTAACTTCCGATTTTAGCAGACGATGACAACGTCAAAACTTTCTTCCCGAGACACCTGAGGTGAAGTGATGGACCACTGGTGGCCTGTGTGAATGCTGCCATTTGAAATGCGCTGCTGAATGATTTGATATGACGTGAGGTGACATGACGACCACTGTGAATTGGCCTTCGCTGCTTGCTACTACACACATACCCTGCGACACATACTGTGTATTCTAGTAACGACGCAATTTTTCTTCCTGCATTTCCATCCATATTGATATTCGGACAGTAAAAAAACTCTCCTAGCTTTTGGGACTATTACTTCCTTTCAGGGAGAAAAGTGGGATATGTTAGAAAGGAGAAGCATTTCATTCAGACTCCAGGATGAGAGGAGACCCACCTATTGTAAGGACAAAGAGAAAACGAAGAAGATATGGAAGGTGTCAGTCCATGAGACACATAATGCATAGCTTCCCCACTAAAATCTGTTGCCATTTCTGAGCAAGAATGAAAACAAAGTTTGATATTGTAGGGGCCCAGCATCTGCAACAAGTGAACATGAAATGGTTTTTCATGAAGACATTAGTGCAGAATGCTCCCTTTTCTCTATTGGAGGTTCTGCATTACAAACCTACACTATGCTGCGAATTATGAATCAATTCTTGACGTTATCCTCTATCGACTGATAAGTTTTTTCATGCTTAGTCTCTTGCAGTTGTTGTCCACTTGCGTTCTGTAGCGTCTATATGAGTGGCCCCACATTCAGCGAATTTATTGTCACACTAATATTTGCATCATAGCATTTTGTTACATTCAAATCTGCACCAAGTACTTCATGAGATAGCTTAGATACAAGCACAAGTCTGTATGCCCTTATATGTTGCTAAATTTCTACTGCCACTGTGCCGACTTTGTGATGAGGAAGTATTTTTTTAAAAAAATAAGCACTGAATGTAAAATATAAACCTAGTTCTATAATTTGCAACTGAACCATGTGGATTTTCAAGAATTTCAGGTCGTTTCAGGGCGTTGGTTTTTGGAACTCAAGTTGTTGTGTCTTCAAAGTTTGTTTGTTCAAGACATAATACAAAAGAAAGCCTGTTATTGTGTTGTGTTGTAGAACTAGCTCCAACTTGCCATTAGGAGAGACCTGTTGATACAGTTGTTGTTTTCTTAACACCAGAAGTCTCAATATTATATTGCTGCTCTCACTCTTCAGTGACTTGATAGCTTAAGTTTATCTATACTAACAAGGTGTGCCTGCTACTTTTCTTGTCTTGAACGTCAGCTTTTGCTACTCTTACATGCTACTATTGTCACAAATAATGTAATACAGTTGCACTTACATAGTTAATGGGGTGAAGGGAAATGTCACTGCCTTTTGAAGAAGCTGCATCCTTGGTGCCATCGACGGTTATCACCATAAAGAGTAACAAAACACTTCGAAATGCTGTTTCCGAAATCTGCATCGCTCTGGAGAGAAATATTTATTTTATGTATACAATATATTCCAGCTAATTTTCTCGGCAGTCTTATCTTTAAGATTTTTTCTAGCTTGTATTAGAAGCTTTCATTGACGTATCATACATTACTTTTCGTCCCTTGCACTTTCGCTAACACGCCAGTTGCACTGTAACACAGAAATGAAACTAACGTATCTGTCGCGTACCTAGGGTGATAACGTCATACATAGAGCTGAAAGATTATCACTAATATGATCTGATTTGTCGAGATCGTGGTAGGAGAAAGCTTTTAAAATATGCAAGAGCAATGCGGGTGTGTACCTTGACACCAATATTCCCTAGCTGTCGGCTAATTGGTGTTTGCGAACTTTCAGTGTTTCGTGATTGACGGTGATAAACAAATTCCGTTGGATGACAGACATAGGAATATTGCAACTAGAAATAAAAAATCACAATAAACTTCTAAGAGTGGTGTAATTTTTGCTCAAAATGTACTTCGATAACACCTGTTCGATACGAAATTGTTTTGGCTGTCAAAAGGTGTATCTTTGACTGCCAGTGTGTGGGGTGGGAACTTGTCAAGTGAGGGAACTAGGTAAGTTATTCTTCATTTGCTTTTTGATAGATTATTGTATTGTATGTTGGTTGTTGCGTCGGTTTCTTGTCTGCTGAATTTGCCGTTCTGAAGTTTCCGAAGTTTTGGTCCTATTTCGAAAGATGCTTCCTCACGTTGGGCCTAATGTAGGTTATGGTTGCAGGGCCACTCCAACAGCAAATACTTATAATGTTGTTTAGTATTGTAAAGAACAGAATATAGCGCAAGACAATTCAAGGCGCTGTAATTTTTGTTTACAACATTGTGAAACGATGCAATCAATCGTAACAGGCGTACTCATCAAATCATAGTTTTCGTTAGCCTATTCCGGCTGTTGTTCGGAAGTATTTCAAATATAGTGTAATATTATTTTTCATTTTCTTTCAGCATCCAGCCATGACTGACTCAAAGTATTTTACCACAACAAAAAAGGGTGAAATATTTGAACTGAAATCTGAACTTAACAATGATAAGAAAGAGAAGAAGCGGGAAGCTGTTAAAAAAGTACGTATCCGCCCTCCAATCAGTTTTTGAACACAGTTCTTTCAACACTCTTGACACTGATTTCTCTGTGCAGGTTATTGCTTCAATGACAGTAGGAAAAGATGTTTCTGCTTTATTTCCTGATGTCGTTAATTGTATGCAGACCGACAATCTCGAACTGAAGAAACTAGTGTATTTATATTTGATGAACTACGCGAAGAGTCAGCCTGACATGGCAATAATGGCAGTAAACACTTTCGTAAAGGTGAGTTTCATATGTTCCCCATGGCTTTACTTACACAGACGACAATAATAAGACGTGACAGTATTTAGAATTACGTTAGTTGTGGTCATTCATAATATACTGCTGTAGAAGGGACGGTGGATTGCCATAGCAGTCGGAGAATTGTTTTAGTGGACTAATTATTGTTGGTTAGATTTGCGTTATGAGATTAACAGTTAATACAACTGAAATAAATATTCAGATGAAATAAGTGCTATAGAGCAGTATCAACTTGTGCTTTCTGGGCATAGGTCCTCAGTTCCGACAAGGGTGGTGGCGGGGGGGGGGGGGTTGTGTGTGTGTGTGTGTGTGTGTGTGTGTGTGTGTGTGTGTGAGAGAGAGAGAGAGAGAGAGAGAGAGAGAGAGAGAGAGAATCATTACGGAAACGTAAGATTCCAACCGTCTGCTTCGACCCATGACAAAGGTGACAGATTTTTAGCTTCCAGTGTATACAATATGGCGACCCTAACTTCACCACCCTCGGCCACCGCGCCGTTTGTCAACTTATTTTGCGCATATAATGCATATACGCGCGAACAGAAATAGACATGCGAGTATTTCACTCGAGCAATAAAATGAAACTAATGGGACAACCGCGGGAAGTAAATGGTTCGGGGAGGGCAGAGATAAATACACAATACAAAACGAATATTATCCGCAAGTCAAACATAAAGTTAATAACATACGATGTAACACTAAAAGCATGAATAGTGCAAGAATCTTAAATTTCACTTGATCTATGTAGGCCTAATGAAACCCTTGATACCTGATAAACCAATACGCACAACTCCAAAACGTGGTATTGCAAAGTTCCCTTCACCTCAAACGAAGCTGACTGTACCAAAATACAAAATCCCCCAGATTTACTAGGACAATTAAAATAAAATCAAAAAAACTATACACGAAAACAAACCGGCCACAAATACTTCATTAAAACGAAACAAAGCAAAATAATTACCAACCATAGCCACTGCCGAATGGAACTGGGTTGGCTAACTACAGAGAGAGAGAGAGAGAGAGAGAGTCTAACATTTAAAAGAAAAACAGTTCTCAGAAAACAAAGCAACTCAAAAATGTAAAGGTGACCACTAACAAAAAGTAATTTATAAGTAAAACAGTCTTGCTGATGGCAACCTAGATCTCTCAAGAGGACTGAGGCACTGCTCATATACAGGTCCATAACCCAAGAAGCTGGGGATTTTGTGAACATCATACTCATTGTACAAAACACCTCACATAGTTGGCAATTGAGCCGAGTCACTTCGAAAACCTCATCTTCATTTCATCAACCAATGTAACTGAGTGAATAACTATCAGATTTTTCCCATCATATCCATCTCTAACAGAGAACAAGAAAACATTACATTTTGGTCCAAGAAAAACAATCAACACTAATTGTACCTAACACAAATATGAACACACAAACCTCCAAAACGATAAATCACATTAACTCATTGGTGACACAGCACACACATCCAACTACTGCTACTTCAAAAATGATTACACAGTCAAATGACTGAATACCACACAACATCTTCAAATATGAACTCCCACTACAAGAGCACACCAACAAATATAGCATGCCATCTACAGACACGACCGCTCAGCAACACTGTGCAACAATGATGTCACAACACAATATGCTTAATGTAATACCTTGGGTCAGAACAGACAGTTGGAATCGGACTTTTCCATTGACCCAAGAAAACTATTGCTATATGATCAAAGTTGTTTATTCTTATGGCACCCTTCTTGTGAGGTAAAGCACAAATATAAACTGTCTGTAGTAGTTAGAAATTTTTGTCCATATAGAGAGGTACTCACAGGAATTGTGTTCAGGAGAATGCATATTAAAATTGCCATCAAGTCTTTGAGATTTAGGCTTACCATGGTTTTGTTTCCATCAGTTGTTTCTGGCATATGCCAGAATGTTTACCTAGGGAAGAATACAGCTGATTTCCTTTCCTATATTGCCCCACTCATTGTATGTGTTTCATCTCTGCGATACTGTGAGTTTTAAATTCTTATCTTTGCTGTCCTTTGTTCCAAGCTTTGTGTCTGATGTTCTCATTTTGTATAACTTGGAGCACAATGTATCACCTAAGCGCCATTTGTTCTTCATACCCAGCAACAGCTACTACTTTGTGGGGCTAGTAATATTAGATATTTCATTTCTGTTTCTATATTTCAATATTTGAAGCAGTATTTCAGTATGAGTGACCTTAGGGGAATAAAAGATGTACTCACATATGTAATTGCTGTGAAAAAACATTGTTACTGTTTTGTGTTAACCCTATATTTTATCTTCTACTCTTTAGTGTGTGTGTGTGTGTGGGGGGGGGGGGGGGGGGCATTGAGTTTCTGTCTGTGTGTAGCCAGTGTAAGTGCGAGTTGGTCAATACCAATTTGAGGTCACTTTGGGTATCTACTAGCCAACAATTTTGAATTGTCAGGTTTCTTGGTCATACGAGTCATCCATTTGTGCTATATGACCAACAAATTTCCCACATCTTCTCTGTGCAATTCAGGTCAACTGCAAGAAGCAAATACAATTGGAACTTTTGTGCATCCAGATTTTGAACAGAAGTCTATAACTAAGGCAGTATATTCAAAATTTTTGAGTGTGTTCATTGATGAGAGACTGAATTGGAAGAAATATGTTAATGATCTGTTGAAGTGTTGTTCACCTACTTTTGCTGCTGTGGTTATTGCAAATTTTAGTGATAAACACACCAGTAAATTAATTTACTAAGCCTATTTTGATTCACTGCTCTCGTATGGCATATTTTGGGGTAATTTCTCATTAAGGAAAAAAATATTAATTGCACAGAAGTGTGGAATTGGAATAATAGTTGTGTCCACCCCAGATCATATTGCAGACATTTATTTAAGGAAGTGTATTTGCTTAAGAGATTCGTCATTAACCCTTGAGCCTATGTATGAAGTGCACCACGTACAAATAACATTGTCTTGTACAGTTTCATTGTTTTACAGTTGGGAGTGCATGCCTGTTCCTTCATTATTGCATCAGCTAACACAGTGCTAAGTTGTGCTGTCATGCACCCAAGAGAGCAGCAGTAATATAAAATAAACAGTGTGCTAGGTGGTCAAAAAATTTAAATTTCTGCTAGTGGCATAAGCCCCAATGAGACTGTTCTCGAAGAGATAATTAGCAATGTTGTTAGTGTATGGCAACACTTGTGCTCAACAATACAATGACATAATGCATTTTATTATTGTTTAATTGAACTGTGATTTAGCTTTAATAATGTAAGTTTATTTTATTCTTAGTTAATTACGATTAAACTGTTACTTTCCTCATGCATGTTTACCTTTGTAACATAAAGACAACTATTGTTTACATGTGTACAAAGGCCGGCCGCGGTGGCCGTGCGGTTCTAGGCGCTCCAGTCCGGAGCCGCGCTGCTGCTACGGTCGCAGGTTCGAATCCTGCCTCGGGCATGGGTGTGTGTGATGTCCTTAGGTTAGTTAGGTTTAAGTAGTTCTAAGTTCTAGGGGACTAATGACCACAGCAGTTGAGTCCCATAGTGCTCAGAGCCATTTTGTGTACAAAGTATGCCGCGTGCCGACTTGTGCTATAACCAATGGCACACACGCTCTAGGGGTAGTAACCCATCCCAGTTCAATAGCGCAACAGCAATATGCATAGCTAAAACACTAGGAGAAAGGCTGATTGTCACTATTCTGGGTTAAATCTAACTTTGGACCTGAAAGGCGTGAATTATGTTGCCACAGAAGTCTTTGCTCACTTACCAAATAGCATCAAAAGTCTGACAGATACCGAACAGTATTGAAAAACAAATTTAAAGAATTTCTGAACGACAACTACTCCTACACAATTAATGAATTTTTACATATAATTTAATAATTTCACAATTATTTAAAAAAATTTCATGTAAAGAAACCTGTTGTTAACCTGACACATTCCACATCATTACGAAGTGTCCTATTCATGATCTGTGGAACAAGTATAAACCTGATATAATGTAAATACCATCCTGAATGTTGGGTCCAAATATTTTTCTCATTATGTTATTTTGTTTTCTTGATGTCTTTGATGTTGATAGTTCATGATGTCTCAGTTGCATGGAGTGTTTCTGTAGGATTGACTGAATGGTGGTGACAAATTTTGGCGTTGATGGGCAGCCATATCTTGTTGTAAATATTCAAAGTAGTTGTGTAGGCCTTCGCAACTTTTCTGCACACAATTTGGTAGCTACCTTTTTGTTGCTAGTGTTTCCAGTAACTTCGTGTAGACACTTCTAATGATTAAACGTGATTTTCACACGTCTGTTAATATGCTGAAATAAAAAAATAGTTTGCCAGCATTCTCAAATCATTATTATGGAATGTGGGTGGATTGAAGATCAGTGTTTGTTGGAAGATTGTGTATATTCAGTGTATAATACTTACGTGTGCGTGTGTGCGTGTGTGTGTGTGTGTGTGTGTGTGTGTGTGTGTGTGTGTGTGTGTGTGTGTGCAGAAATAGGAAACTGTTACAGTGGTTGTTACTATAATTAAAGAAATAAAGAAAATTAAAATTATACTGTTGTTAGCCTTCTTTTGTGAGAAGTTTGATGTATCATTAGTGTCGTACAAGCAAAGTGAGAGTAAGAAGGAATGATTTACCCATTTCCTGTAGTTTTATGTCTGTGAATTCAGTGTGACCAAAAGTGCAATGCATTCACAATGCTGTATGACATACAACTAGACAGACAGACAGACAGAGAGAGAGAGAGAGAGAGAGAGAGAGAGAGAGAGAGAGATTTGTTGCCTGCTGAGATGATTTACTACTCTGCAAAAGTGACTTGTTCTGTATCATAAGGAGACATGGCCATTGTGATTCAGAGTGTGGAAAGAACTTGCTATGTGTATCACTTCAGTAAGTCAAACAGGTGGTGCAGAGTGTACCAAAATCCTATTCCCCATATGGTGCATATAGATCTTTCTTGCCCAATTCCTTGAAGCACATTTTAAAATGGCAAACAGGACATGGATAATTTACGTCCCATTGGAAACATTCTTCCCAAATATTACATTGTCTTGCACTGTCTGAGCAAAATTTGCACCTGCTGTTGTCTTGAGGTAATAGGCATTTTATAAGGAAGAATGGAAGATTGCAATTAGTTCTGTTGACACTGGGACCATTACAGAGCTGGCATGGGCTTGGACTGGACAATGTTGTAGCAGGAAATTACTTGGGGCTTGTTTGAAAAACCGACTTACCATTCGCCTAAAGTAATTTGATGGTATTGTGAAAGAAAGTAAAGTGGAATGGTTGGAAAGACACCTTGCTAATCCTGAATGTTAACCACTGAGCTGCCTCATTAGGCTCCAGTCATTTGAGGATTAATACTTTGCTGCTATGTTATCTGTGCAGCTCATAAGTCTGAATGCGGAAACAAGTGCTTTCATAAGCTGATAGGTTCTGATATCACTTGTCACATTAGCTCCTTGATACTTTGATGGCTATTCTCCTCATTGTTCCAGTCCAGAACACAGCTTGTCACACAGTACAAAGAAACCTGTAAAATGGAAGACGAGTTAGTATAACGAAATGTGTTATAAGGTACACGCTGAAGATAATATTTAGACTTAATTATCACAGAGTTAAGACAGATTAATAATGAACATGTTTCCTTTTTATTTTTGGATGACTGTTTTGTGAAATGAACAAAGGTAATGGAATACTGAATTTTTGTAAATGGAAGATTCAAAGGGCAGCTGCTCCAGTAAAAAGGTTGAACAACTGCCCACAGCTATTTAGTTTCTAGAATTAGAACTTTTACTTCCAGAACACAATTATGAAATGTGAGGAAGTAATGCAGCAAGATAAATGTGGAGCTTCTTAAGAAGGTACAGTAAGGATAGTTGCAAATTTTAACTGTGTAGCATGGGACTATAGAGATAATGTGTTTTAGTAGCATTCCAGACACACAGTGCACATGCACGTTATGAAAACTGTATTTTGGCATTGACTCCCACTACTTTCCACAAAACTAACAAAAAGCTGTTCAGGCAGTTGTACAGGAACAGCTTCTATTGCTCTAAACTAGCAGTATTGTAGTTGCAATATTTTATGTTTGTTTTTGAACTTTATTGCAGGCAAATCAATGTTTAACATGTGTTTTCAGCAAAAATAATTTCTTAATATTTTTATTAGTCTTACAGTCCCATTTTCTCATTGAAATTGAGGTAAATTCTTTCATAAAGTTAGTTTTTTCTTCCTAATTAGCCTCTAATATTCAATATTTGGGGCATTGAATTATTGAACTTTATGGAATCAGTAATTTTTATAACAAGGAGAAAACATTCAGAACTAAAAAAAGTGTAGTAAAATAGTTATTTAATCCTACAGAACTAATCAACAGTATTGTACTCTGACAGCATATATTAAGAAATGTTGTTTTCTATATATGTTAGGACTTAGAAACTGAGATTCAATTTCTAGTGCATGATGCTAAAAAATATGCATAACTTTGAGTGTGTGAGTGTGTGAGTGTGTGTGTGTGTGTGTGTGTGTGTGTGTGTGAGTGTGTGTGTGTGAGAGTGTAAGATCATAATATTTGCGCTTATGTAGGAAAATACTGTGAACTGCACAATCAAATGTTTTTGACAAGTCACAGAAGAAGCTAATGCTTTTACACAAATGCCTGTTTGGAGACACACAGATGTATGTGGAAATTGCAACGCTACAATCTGTGTAATGGTAGTGGGATAAGTATTGAGTGAAAAACCAACTGACAAAATGTCACATAAATCCACGTATGTAATACCCGAAGTAGATGGTCAGGCCACTAAAACAGTAATGTCACCTAATGATGAGACCAGTCCATCATACCAACATGAGAACTGGAACTTGTGCAGGTCCAAGTGAAGAAAGGGTTTCATTTAGAGTTAAGCTCCCTCGATCTTGTTGCTGTTGTATGTAAGTACTTAAACTTATCTGCAGCCAGGACTATGCATAATAACATGTTGTTTCCAATGTGACAAGCTTGTATATCCAGTATGACATTGGATTATGTTAATCTCTGTGACATTTTGCATGTTCAAGCCTTTAGTGTAATTATAGTTACAGCAAGACTGTTACTAATTTGCACATACTTTCTCCATTTATTGCTATGTTATATCCAGAGGCAGCTCGAGTTGCATTTTGTGAGTTGTATATAGAGGAATTTATGTATGCAATTGCACTCATGACAGAAGTCAACCAACTGTGAGCTGAGTGACAGACTTTGTGCAGATAGTATGTAGCTGTGTTCAAGTCTTTGAAACCATTACTCAATGTAACCTCCGTAGTATTTAAGCTTGAGTTTTCAGCATAATAATCACAAGTTAAATTACACTTTCTGCATACAGATGGAAATGGGATAATACTACAGAGAACATTTACAAAGTCAGAATAACATAAGTGGCCCTTTCTGAAGCTACAGAACCAAACTATATTAAACATATACATGTAATATTCCTCCTTCAAGCTTCCCTAATGATAATCCTTTCTCATAACGTGTTTATTTCTCATATGTTTGGTCTGTAGTGATTTTTAATGTCACTTTCAGAGATTACACTATATAAATAGTGTATGTAATCGAATGTATCAGGACTGAATAGCAACAATGAAACTTTCAACTTTTTTGTAGGATTGTGAAGATCCAAATCCTTTAATCCGTGCCCTGGCTGTTCGAACAATGGGCTGCATTAGAGTTGACAAAATAACTGAATATCTTTGTGAGCCTTTGCGTAAGTGCCTCAAAGATGAAGATCCATATGTTAGAAAAACTGCTGCTGTTTGTGTTGCCAAACTGTATGATATCAATGCCCAGTTGGTTGAAGACCAGGGATTTCTTGATCAGCTGAAAGATCTTCTTTCTGACTCCAATCCTATGGTAAGGATATTCTATTGGCAGCTTTACTATCTGTAGCTAGAAGAATAGAAATTTTTAATACGGAAAATTTTTATTAAAGGACTGTGGACGTAATATGTGTTTACTTAATGGTCTAGGTGGTTGCTAATGCTGTGGCTGCTCTCTCTGAAATAAATGAAGCAAGTGCAAGTGGCTCTCCACTCATTGAAATGAATGCACAGACCATAAACAAACTGTTAACAGCTCTTAATGAATGCACAGAGTGGGGCCAAGTCTTCATTCTAGATTCTCTTGCAAATTACAGTCCAAAGGATGATAGGGAAGCCCAAAGGTTAGTAGAAGCTACATACTGATTATATACGGAGTTTAAGCGTAAAGTAACAGTTGAATTTTATATAATTTTAGTTAAATGTGTGATTCTTGTACTGTTTGAGTGGCAGTAGAGAAGTATTCATTTAACAATAATCATACAATCAAAGAAGTGTTTATTTTACATAAATTATAGAGTATTAAGACTCATCTTTCTCAGTGAGGGGAACTAATATGAAGTTGTCGGGATTCTAGCTGGGTGATTTCACTGAAGTGGAGAACTTTTCAGTGAGTGTCACTCCCATTGTTGATTAAAAGTTCTTATTAAGAGAAGTTCAAAATATAGGATAAAATAGTACAGTAAAACCCTGGTTCTGTGTTCTCTCATTTTACATTATCCCACTTTTTACGTCCATTTTATTGGTCCCAATGAAAGGCCTATTCTCTCAACACAATGCTCTCTCATCATTACCAATTCTGTGTTATAACATTTCTTGTATTTTAAGTTGTTGTTGGTATTACCATGACCTTTAACACTGATTTTCAACAAATTGTTGCAAAACGTGCATCGTATTCCTCCTGAAAATCGGGATTGGAACAAAGCTGTTTCTCGTCCAGTAAACCTCTGAATTGAGTGACCTTATTGTCAGTAACAAGCTCTAGACTTTGGGCCTATTGTTCTCTATTTATGAAGACTGCCAACTGTAATGTTTTAACCAATATGTTGTTAAGATTTATTTACCATAATTTTTAATGATTATCAATAGTAAATCTCACAATATCTTTTTAATGTGGTTTCACAAAAGACTTTCCCTTCTGTGTTTTATTTACACCATTGGACATTATTGGGGTGAAAAGGAAAACTCCCATGCTCGTATGTGTGTCAGCACTCGTTCCCTGCCATTGTGATTATCACAAAGGCGATGGTTGGTTGCTAATACACACAAACACGTGTTTCTTTTGTCGTCATGTCCAATGGTCTAAATAAAACACAGAAACAAGTCTTCCATGAAACCACATTAAAAAGATATTGTGTTCTAATGTGAGACTTTCTTTTAATCAGTCTTCAGACTGGTTTGATGCAGCCTGCCACGAATTCCTCTCCTGTGCCAACCCCTTCATCTCAAAGTTGCACTGGCAATTTTTGCCCCCCACAGCTCCTCCTAGTACCATGAGTTATACCCGATGTCTTAACTGATGTCTTAACTGATGTCTTATCCTGTCCCATCTCCTTTGTCAGTGTTTTCCACATTTGTTTCCTCTCTGATTCTGTGCAGAACCTCCCCATTCCTTACCTAATTTTCAACATTCATCTGTAGCACCACATCCCCTGTCCATGTTTCACTATCATACAATGCTGTGGTCCAAACGTACGTTCTCAGAAATTTTGTCCTCAAATTAAGGCCTATGTTTGATACTAGTAGACATCTATTGACCAGGAATTCCCATTTTGCCAATGCTAGTCTGCTTTTGGTGTTGTCCTTGCTCCAGCCATCATTAGTTATTTTGCTGCCAAGGTAGTAAAATTTCTTACCTTCATTTACATCATGATCATCAATCCTGATGTTAACTTCCTCGTCATTCTCCTTTCTGCTACTTCTCATTACTTTTGTCTTTCTTTGATTTACTCTCAATCTGTCTTCTGTACTCATTAGACTGTTCGTTCCATTCAGCAGATCATGTAATTTTTCACTTTCACTCAGAACAGCAACGTCATCAGTGAATCGTATCATTGATATCCTTTCACCTTGTATTTTAATTCCACTCCTGAACTTTTCTTTTATTTCCATCATTGCTTCTTCATTGTGCAGACTGAACAGTAGGAGCAAAAGACTATATCCCTGTCTTGCACCCTTTTTAATCTGAGCACTTCATTGTTAGTCTTCCACTCTTATTGTTTCCTCGTTGTTCTTGTACAGTTCGTATAATACTCTGTTTCCATACAGCTTTCCCCTATATTTCGGAGAATTTTGAACGTCTTGTAACATTTTTCATTGTAAAGTGTGTTTCCAGGTCTACAAATCCTATGAACGTGTCTTGGTTTTTTATTTAGTCTTGCTTGCAGTATCCACTGCAGCATCAGAATTGCCTCTCTGGTGCCTTGACCTTTTCTAATACCAAACTGATAATTTTCTAACACATCCTAAATTTTCATTCTAAAACTGTGGTAAAAAAAAATTGAATCAAAGTATTTGTTAAAACACAAAAGTTGGCAATTTTCTGTAAACAGAGAACGTATGAAATCTACAGCGTGATATGTTTCCTGTGCTTTTCTGTACCTTATACTTTACTGCATTTTATACTTTTTCAGCTCAGGCTTCTGAAAAGTGCAAAAAGGTGGTTTTACTGTCATTTTATCAGCATAACATCAGCTGAAACTTGTAATACATTCACATTTTTATGGAAATTAGATAAGACCCAGGCTAACAGATTTTAAAATTTCTTTTGGCCTCAAGTGAAAGTAAAGCAGATAATTTATACAAGTATACCCTGTTTGTTGGAGTATCTTTCTAGCGGGGTGGGTTGGCCATGGGAGAGAGTTAAAGGGTATCGTATGGTACAATATAGCTGAAAAACGTAATGTGGTATCGGCATCTTTCTTTAGAGCTAAATTTTTGCACGATGTCATCTTGACTTCATTGAATCCGATTGTTAGCACTGATACTCTGGATTTTATTGTAGTGACAAATGGAAGAGCAGTGATTAAGGAACAGTTATTTAATTTTGGAAAAGTTCGGTTCAGGTTGCCATACAAACATTCTGATTAGTTTCTCTAAATAACGTAGGGTGATTATTGGGCTAGTGCCTTCAAGAAGGCCATAGAATATTTGTGCCCATCTTTATCCAGTCAGTTCTTTTTGCACCACCACTTGTCTTGTACCAACCACCACCACCACCACCACCCTCCTGCATCACTCTCTTGTTGCACCCTTTATTTTTAATTATGATTAGATATGACACAAATGAATCGGTATGCCTCTTTTATATTGATTTGTTGGAATTATCTGTTAAGTTCTTTCTTTTAATAGTTTTTTGTACCTACCTCACTGTTACCACATTTAGAAGTGTTGCAGTTGGACCTATAAAGCCACTGTGTTCATAAATTCATAGTTGTTTACATGTCATATATAATGTCTCAACTATTCCTTGCGGAAGGCCACACTCATTCCATCTCAGGTTCTCGTCAAAATAGCTTCTGCTTTAAGTTTGATCATGTAAATTCAAAGTGAGTAAACACATGTAACCACAGGGTGGCATGTAGATAACTTGGGGTGAAGCCTTTAGCTACTGTTAAGTGTCAAGAAATTTCTTGCTTGTATGGCAACAAATACCACCTGTTGATTGACAACATATACTGATTCTCTTGTTTAGGCATTGTTGTAAGGGGGGGGCGTGTGCGTGCACGCGCATATCCACTACTAATCTCTCTAAGAGGAACAAATTCTGTACTAGATTGAAAATTGACCAGTAAACACAGAAGAGTTGTTAATTTTTACGGTAGTGAGCATCTTGGCTTTGATGTGGGAAGTAGAACAAATGATGGTATCCTGTTTAATCTTTTCTTCTTCTTCTTCTTCTTCTTAAAAAAGCTGTAATTTATTGGCGGCAGTTGAATTATAAGCTTATAAAATCAAAATATTTACTTACATGTGACACACACACACACACACACACACACACACACACACGGGGGGGGGGGGGGGGGGCGAGAGAGAGAGAGAGAGAGAGAGACTGTGCGTGTATGATTCTTTGCAGATATTTTTTGATTTTTTGAAATCGCATAATACACAGAATTTTAAAGAAGAATATTCTTGTAAAGATAAGTGTGGAACATGGCATTATTTTTATTACTTTCTGTTGTATTATTATTAACACTTTGTCACTAATGATATTGTTATGGGTGGGTTATTTTTGTTGCATCAGTGAATACAATTCTAAATTTTAAAAGTTACATTTAATACTGCAGCATCTGTGAGCGGATCACTCCTCGTTTGGCCCATGCAAATGCTGCAGTTGTCTTGTCTGCAGTGAAGGTTTTAATGAAATTTATGGAGATGCTTCCATCAGATTCTGATTTTGTGTCAACACTCACAAAGAAGCTAGCTCCTCCACTGGTGACACTGCTTTCTTCGGAACCAGAGGTATGTCCTAAGTAAATCATTATTTGTATTGCGAAAGTCTAAGGTTCTTGTTATACTCAGTTTTATAGTTATTCCTCCAAATTTCGGTGAACAGTAGACGTCTCGTGAAATATTCATGCTTACCATGAGGTATGTAAGAAGACTGTCGACAAAGTTCACAGTAAAACTTCTAGATGTAGTGAGAATGTGAAAAGGTAAGAGCTTTGCAAAATTCGAGGAAAAGGGTTTGGAAATCGTCCCAGCCTGTGATACATGGGTGCACATTTCTCAGGGTAGAGATATCCAGCTTCTAGTTTGATATACGAGAGAGTACTCAAGTCCCCAGAAGAACATCGCCCGGGGCATAGCTTGCATTGTATGAATTTCTCTCGCCAAGGGTGGATCACACAGCTGTCTTGAGAGTTCAACAGTACCCCTGGCTTCCTGTGGAAAGGTTTCTTCTGACTTTATTTTTACCTTCCTTCACTGCTGCTGTGATGAACGGTGTCAAAAGCCTGGAAATCTAAAAATATGGAATCAATTTGACATCCCCTGTCGATGGCACTTATTACTTCATGAGTATAAAGAGCTAGTTGTGTTTCACAAGAATGATATTTTCTGAATCCATGCTGGCTATTTGTCAATAAATCGTTTTCTTCAAGGTACTTCATAATGTTCAAATACAGTATATGTTCTGAAACCCTACTGCAAATCAACATTAGTGGTATAGACCTGTAATTCAGTGGATTACTCCTATTTCCCGTTTTGGGTATTGGTGTGACTTGAGCAATTTTCCAGTCTTTAGGTACGTATCTTTCTGTGAGCAAGTGGTTGTATATAATTGCTAAATATGGAGCGATTTTATCAGCACTCTTTGATAGGAATGTGACTGGTATACAATCTGGACCGGAGGCTTTGCCTTTATTAAGTGATTTAAGCTGCTTTGTTACACCTAGGATATCTACTTCTATGTTTCTCATCTTGGCAGTTGTTCCTGGTTGGAATTCAGGAATATTTACTTCGTCTTCTTTGGTAAAGGAGTTTCAGAAGAGCGTGTTTAATAACTCTGCTTTAGTGGCACTGTCACCAGTGACTTCACCGTTATCACGCAGTGAAGGTATTGATTGTGTCTTGCCACTGGTGTGCTTCATGTATGACCAGAATCTCTTTGGGTTTTCTGCCAGATTTCAAGACAGAATTTCGTTGAGGAAATTATTAAAAACATCTCGCATTGAAGTACACGCCATATTTCGAACTTCTGTAAAACTTTGCCGATCTTGGGGATTTTGCATTCTTTTTAAATTTGGCATGCTTTTTTCGTTGCTTCTGCAATGACGATCTGACCTATTTTGTGTAACATGGGGGATCAGTACCATCACTTACTAATTTATGTGGTATATATCTCTCAATTGCTGCTGATACTATCTCTTTGAAAACATTCCACAGCTTTCCTACACTTACATGTTCAGATCGGAAGGAGTGAAGACTGTCTCTTAAAAAGGTGTTAAGAGCATTTTTATCAGCTTTTTTAAATAGATACACTTTGCGTTTCTTTTTGATGGTTGTAGGCGTTACGGTATTCAGCCTAGCAGCAACTGCCTTGTGGTTGCTAATGCCTGTATTCGTCACAACACTCACTATTTGTCCAGGATTATTTGAAGTCATCACCGACTATAATTGTATGAGCGGGCTACTTATTTGAAATGAGACTCAAGTTTTCTTTGAACTGTTCAGCAACTATGTCTTCTGAGTGGGGGGGGGGGGGGGGGTCGGTAAAACGATCCAATTAATAGTTTAGTCCAATTGTCAGGTATAACCTCTACCCATACTATTTCACATGAACTATCTACTTCAATTTTGCTACAAGGCAAACTACCTCTGACAGCAATAAATACTCCACCAACAACTGTATTTAATCTATCTTTTCTGAACAGTGTTAGATTGTTTGAAAAAATTTCGCCTGAACGTATTTCCGGCTTTAGCCAGCTCTCTGTACCTACAACCATTTGAGCTTCAGTGCTTTCTATTAGGACTTGGAGCTCTGGTTCTTTCCCAACTCAGCTAAGACAATTTAAATCTACAATACCAATCGTTTCTACAACTACCTTACTGTGTTTTACCTGCCCACTTTCTGACGGATGCCCCTTCTGTGGTTCCCTGAGACCCTCTAACCTAAAAAACCACCCAGTCCCTTCCACACGGCCCTTGCTACCTGTGTAGGTGCCTCCTGTGTGTAGTGGACTCCTGACCTATTAAGCGGAACCCGTAAACCCACCACCCAATAGCGCAAGTCAAGGAATCTGCAGCCTACACGGTCACAGAACTGCCTGAGCCTCTGAATCAGACCCTCCACTCGGCTCTGCACCAAAAGACCACAGTTGGTTCTATCGACAATGCTGCAGATGGTGAGCTCCGTCTTAATCTCGGAAGTGAGACTGGCAGTCTTTACCATTTCTGCTAGCCACCCGAAACCAGACAGAATCTGCTCCGATCCAAAGCCACACACGTCATTGGTACCGAAATGAGCCACCACCTGCAGTTGACTGCACCCTGTACTCTTCATGGCATCCGGATGCACCCTTTCCACATCTGGAATGACTCCCCCCGGAATGCACACTGGCTTCCTTCACCTCCTTGGCAGTCATGTTCCTAAGGGTCCCCATTACACGCCTAACGTTGGAGCTCCTAACTACCAGCAAACCCACCCTCTGTGAATGCCCAGACCTTGCGGGCCGAGAAGCTTCCTCTAGAACGTGGCGGACGACTGCATTCAGCTCAGAGACACCGTCAGCCACTGATAACGCCCAAAACCTGTTTGTCAAACGAACTGGGGAGGCCCTATGATCGGCTCCACGGAAAGTTATTTGCTGCCTGCCAGACTTTGGAATGATCTCCCACTCGACCTCGGGTGAGGGGACAACCTCAGTGCAGGCAGTACCCAGGGACATCACAGCAGTGGACCGATCAGAGGACACGTGAGACGTCCTCGACGTCCCTCGCATTGCCGCATCCAATCCCCCAGTGACGCCCCCTGGCAGCAGCCTCAAGCTGTGACGGAAGCCAACGCAGCCTAAAGCTGTGAGCGAAGGTTCGCCAGCTCAGCTTGCATCTGTACACAACAATCCCAGTACCTATCCATTACTGCACTTCTCCTGTTTGAAGCTCGTAAAAATACGTAAAAAGCGAACGGTGTACTCGCTTTAGTAGTAGCAGGAACTAGCGATGCACTCTCGCTGACAATGTAACTGACACTGACTGACTTTGACGTTGAACAAACTGTATTACTCAGTGTGGATGGGTTTACAGGTGTGACTGTTAGTTACGTAAGCCCATCCATCACAGCAAGGCCATATCCCATCGGATGGGAAAAGTTGATTTTTAATTGTCCTGAGGCCAAAATCCGCATAAAAGTCTATTTTTAGTTTCCGTGTGACTGCCACAAAACATATTCAATATGCTGTCAATAGCTTTCTGAACCAAGTTGAAATCGAGAAATAGCGTGTTCCACAACTGGTAGAAGTGTTTCCGGGGTCATGTTCAGAATGTGTTGCACAATGCATACCCTCAATTCAGCTAAGTTTGCAATCGGAACACTGAACACATCTTTCAGATATCCTCATAACCAGAAGGCGCACAGATTAAGACCGGGTGATCGCGATGGCCAGGCTATAGGGAAATAGCGGCTGATAATTCTAGCATTTTCGAAATGGTGCTTCAGCACCTGCTTAACTGGATTTGCAGTGTGCGGAGGTGTGCCATATTGCATAAAAATGATCCCATCCACACATCCAAGCTGTTGGAGAGCTGGAATGATGTGGTTGTGCTACCATTGTCAGTACAGGTAACAGGACCGGAAGCATCTGTCTCTTCGAAAAAAATATGGCTCTATCATAAATGATACCGTAAACCTGCACCAGTCAGTGACCTTCTTAGGATGAACTGGTATGGATTTATTTGCATGTGGATTTTCTGTTGCCCATATTCAACAATTCTATGTATTGACATATCCTTTCAGATGGAAGTGGGCTTTGTCCACAAAATCTTCCACAGCTATATCATTGTCCACTTCCATGCAAGCAAGAAATTGTAAAGGAAAAATCTCTCTTGCTGGCAGGCCAACAGGAAGCAGCTTGTGCACATGGGTAATTTTGAATGGATAGCAAAGAAGGATGTTCGTACGATTTTACGCACCGTGCTCCCGGGTAAGTCCAACGTTCGGGCAATTCTCTGTGCACTACACGTTTGCTAATCACCACTCTTCTCCTCCTGCATTGCTGTAGCCTCTGTTTCCACTGATGCCGAATGAGTTTGTTTCCTCCCTCTACCAGGTTGCACACGAAAAGAACCAGTCTTTTCAAATTTCCGAATCATTTTCTCCAGACCCACGGCAGTCATTGAACCAGTGCCTTTTTTTTAAAAAAAACCTTCAGTGTCTGGAACTTCTGCAGAGCGATGTGTGCACACTCATCATTCTTGTACTACAGCTCTACAAGCAGAGCGCGATCCTGCATTGACAGTCATGGCGAACGTTGCAGATGTGAAAGAAGGAAAAGCCATATACCTGATGTGTTTATACCAACTTCAATAGGTCGTGCACATAACAGGTGTTTTCATTTCCATATTCTGACACAGTGCCATCTATTGATCAATTTTCACACTATTTTTTTTATTCTGCCATACGTTTTCCCCCTTTTCCAATAATATTCTGTTGCAATTTGCCATCATTCTGACCAGTGGTGTTATTTCTACAGTGTTACGAAAGTTTAACTTTAGCTATAATCACCCTGTATATGTCCCTGTAGTTGGACCTTTTCAAGTTTTTAAAGTATTAGAAGTCAACAACAACAAGAACATTGGCACCCAAAAGCTCTTTTTTGAGGCGGTACCTACATTTTTATGGTTACTTAGTGATGGTTACTTATTACGTGTGTCACCATACTGGTTGATACTGTCACTTGCCAAAGCTGACGAGTTGTAATGATTCTTCAGTGCTTTAAGCAGTCTGTGAATGCTTCTGCTTTTCTTCAATCATTAATGGATTCCAAAAGCAAATTCCAGAAGTATATAACTGAAGCTAACACAGATAAATGAATGACAGGCACAGCTACACATAGGAACAATATTATATTCAGGTGATGGAAGAGTGATGTGTGTGAACAAAAGAAGAAAGAAAATGTAGCTTCTAGGTGCAGGGGTTGCTTTATTTGATGAAAAGAAAGTTTGAGCAAGAACCCTAGAGCAAACAATACACTACTATAACAGAGGAGAAACCAGTAATGGAATACCAGCATGAGTAACATCTCGGCCATGAAAACTGGAAGATGAGGAATGAAATGGGTGACCATTGGGATATTGATGTAACAAACCAACAGTAGGTTTGTAATAGTTTCTGGGCTCCTGGCTGACTTCATCATCATGTTATGTAATTTCCTCCAGTCCTTTTCTTTTTCACCAGTTGAAAAAGACCATGGTTTTTAGAGTTATTTTTTGTGCATTTTTGTTTCTTTAATGCAACTTGGTAAATAAACTTAGGCTTGGCTTAGTTTTATTTGTCCTTTCTGAATAAATTATGTAATAGTACATTAAGATATCTTCATATACTCGGGGTATTTTATTTTTACATTTGTCTCACTTCTTACTTTCACATACAGGTCCAGTATGTTGCACTTAGAAATATCAACCTCATTGTACAGAAACGTCCTGATATATTAAAACATGAAATGAAAGTGTTCTTTGTGAAGTACAATGACCCAATATATGTTAAGCTGGAGAAGCTGGACATCATGATAAGACTTGCGTCACAGGCAAATATTGCTCAAGTGTTGTCAGAACTCAAGGAGTGAGTATTCCATGTTGATATACAAAGGGGTCAGCAAAAGAAACTGCTAATCCACAATTTAGTAAGAACTAGTCTGTTCAAGCTATCTGTTTTAGAATGCCCCACAAACTGGTAACTGGTAACTGGTATTTACTGTTACAAAGTGCTTTTTGCTGTATAAATTATTTTTTCATGTTGTATTTATGTTACTGTCTTTAAATTTAACCAAAGATATAACATACAACAATCGAAAATACCCTCCTGTGTGTTATTGCTTTCTTCCGCTGACCCCTTCATATGTAACTGAAGGAACGGTAAAATTACAGAATTCAGTAATAATATATTTTTGATATAGGTATGCAACTGAAGTAGATGTGGATTTTGTTCGTAAGGCTGTCAGGGCAATAGGGCGATGTGCTATAAAAGTTGAACAGTCTGCTGAAAGATGCGTTTCTACACTGCTTGATTTGATTCAAACAAAGGTAAATATTTCACTGTATTGGCCTGAAATGTTGTTTGTATACATTGATGTTTTTGTAACCATTTACTTGTTGTCTAGGTCAACTATGTTGTACAAGAAGCAATTGTAGTAATAAAGGACATTTTCCGCAAGTATCCCAATAAATATGAAAGTATTATTTCAACTTTGTGTGAAAACTTGGACACACTGGATGAACCAGAGGCTAGGTAAGCCGTATATACTACCAACTATTATCAACACTGTGGTTAGTTTGACCACCACAGGGTGTTATGACATTGATAAAGTATCAAATTGACCTTAAAATGTGCCATTTGCTGCCCTGCCCTAACCATCCTATTAATATTAAGCCCGAGTGCTTGATTAAACAGTACTGCTATTATAGTGCAGGATCTGTGTGCATAAATGTAGACTCACTTAAGAATAGTTCTTGCTTCTCATAAATCCTGATCTTCATTACAAAAGAATTTGTCAACACACTCCCTCAACCAAAATGGAAAATAAAAAACAAACTGAGATACAGAAATAGCCAGTTAGAAGAATGGACAAAGGATGAACCTGAACTAAGATGTAACTGTCTGACCCTGAGACATTGTTACAGGCACCATCATATTTATAATCTTTTAACAATCTGTATGTTATATCCTTTAATTTTTTTACAATTTATTTTTTGTATGTAAACAATTTTTTAACAAATAGGCTATTGAATGTACATTCCCTGTTAAACATAAAGTACAGTTTTGCTAGTAGACTTACTTTTTTATTTGTTTATTTATGTAACAAATCATCGTACATTTTATTTTCACATATTATATTTATTTTAATGTGTGGTAATCACCTTGACATATGTCACCAGTTACATAAAATAATTTCAACTGTTTTATCTATTTAACATTTTATAAAACAATACAGTAGACACACACAAGTAATGAAGTACCTGTTACTTGTGTATTGATATTCATAATTGTAAATAACCCATGAACTGACATTTCAAGCCAGGATCAGGCAACATATCGAAATTATTAATCAGATATTTTGAATGCCCATATAAAGAAGTTATTGCCATGAAAAGTTACAGGAAAAGTCAGCAAAACAAAACTGTTCACACAGAAGATGGAAAGTGCTACATGTAGCCAAGTCACAAATTTTGACAACACTGTAGACTCAGTAATGACCATTTTATGTTATAGTGGCCATATATCATAATACTAGCAAAACTTAAAGTATACAGTATTGCGAATTAATAATAGTTTAATATTATACAGAAGTATATGATGTAGACAGCAGTTACAAAACATGCAGCTGTTTAGCCAGCAGTGCTAGATATGGTCCAAAGAAGCTATTAGTCTTGCTGTGGTAAACACCCATATTAATACATGGTGTAGCCTCCATAGATGGCAGTGCTGATGCTGTCCCTGTCATACAGTCGATCGTACAAACGGAGAATACCGTGATGGGATATGTTGCGCCACACTTACTTGACCTGTTAACGTAGTTCTAAATGTTGGTTGAAAAGATGCAATAGTCATTTCTCGTCTCATCATATCCCACAGGGGATTGATTGGAGAGATGTACAGAGGTTGTGCTGGGCAGAAAAGTTGCTGCACGTGTTGTAGAGCACATTGAGTTTCACGGAGTGTGTGTGGATGAGCATTATCTTGTTCAAACATCACCTTCCTGCTGCAAGAACGGAAAAAGAATAGGTGTAACAACATTCTGCACATGCTGAGTGCTGATTAATGTCGCCTCCAGAAACACCAAAGGTGTAAAAGAGTTGTAACATAGTTCCTGGGTTGGGCCAGGGTGTTTTGGATGAATGCATTCTCAAAGACGGGACTCTCCAGTTCTACATCGTATATGCAAATTACTATCACTTGCATGCTGGCTAGTTCAACAATTCATCGTAATGGGTATGAATAAGACATTTAAATTTTGTTGGCCAATATTTATTAAACTCTGGTTGCACATGTATAATGATCCGAAAGAGATAAAAAGGTAAACTGCCAAATACCATGACCTTCCACTTGGCAAGAAAAGTATAGAAAATGGTTTTACAATGGAAGTCATGGTTTGTTTCACTCTTATATCCAAGGTAAATAGAGCTCAGTGATGTCAGCATTCTGCAGGTGTGAAACTACAGAGCCAGACGATCGAATTCACCGTACTTTGCTAACAGCAATTAAAATGTGAGAAAATGACTATTCATCTTCTGATTTGTCTTCGGTTTTAATTTATCCAAATGATGCTTTCATTACTGAAAATCGTTTGAATATAGAGGAAAGGTACCTGTTATGGGCGAGTTCACTAATGTGAGACAGCTAGATGCATACTAAAGTAAATGCTCAGCTGTGTTGAGAGGTATTAGAGCTTCGTTCTCACAGGGCCTGAGCTGTAGGGCAGTGACAATAAGGGTATTAGAGCTGAACATTGTCAACGGGTTCAATAAGTGTTTTAAGTGAATGGGCTTGTCAAGCTTTCATATCTAAAGACGGGTAGCAGTTGCAACAATATTCATATGGTTGATGTGAAGAGCATTTAAAAACAGACGTTCCGTGCAGATGTCAACCAACACTTTGTCTTGCTGAGGCATAAACACTTTCCCTGTCCGACCCTCAAATCTGATGAGTTAGCCTGGTGTTGCACCACTGCTTTACCTACTTCTGGGCACAGCAAGTTCAGACACTGCACAGGGCTGCCACTTTACATGCACTGAAATCATTGTATTGGGCAAGTACCAAAACACTAGCTCTTGTCAGCTACATACGCTGAGAGATTCTGGCAGTAAACGAGTCACGTATACCGTCTGTGCTGCTGTGTGTTACCCTGTTCGACATACTTTAGCTGTTGCAACACACAACAAGCAATACAGTGTTTAAAAAAATCCAGGTAATGCAAATTTTAATTACTTCAGTAGAATTTCAGAGCTTCAAACATTGCTGCAGGGCTACCACATAACTATACAGATTCTCTCTTATTTGAAACCTAAGTATCTTGGCATTGGAAGTGGATAAAAGTTAATGTTACAGTATTATGTGTGTCTTTTGGACTGTTCATTAATTGACTCTATCCATGGGTATACTAAACAAATCTACAGATGTTACATTACAAAATTCAATAATACCTTTGTAATTTTATCTAGAGCGTCCATGATATGGATTATTGGAGAGTATGCAGAACGTATCGACAATGCAGATGAACTCTTGGAAAGCTTTCTGGAAGGATTCCATGATGAGAATACTCAGGTCCAACTGCAGTTACTTACAGCTATTGTGAAACTGTTCTTAAAGCGACCTACTGACACACAAGAATTAGTGCAACAGGTATGGTATCAGTGTATAGCTTGAGGATACTCTGTAATGCTAATCTTTTATTTTAATTGTAAGTCTTGTCTTGTAGGTTTTGAGTCTAGCTACACAAGACTCTGACAATCCAGATCTGCGTGACAGAGGTTTCATTTATTGGCGTTTGCTTTCAACTGATCCTGCAGCAGCCAAAGAAGTTGTCCTCGCAGAAAAGCCACTTATATCAGAAGAAACAGATCTGTTGGAACCAACATTGCTGGATGAATTAATCTGTCATATTTCTAGCCTGGCATCTGTCTATCACAAACCACCCAATGCTTTTGTTGAAGGAAGAGGAGCAGGTGTGCGCAAGATGTTGCCTGCGAGGTTTGTATTTATCTATAGCAAAATAGTTTGTTGTAGTCACACATTGGAGTATTTTATAAGATAATTTTGTTGTAGTGACTGGGTGAAAAAGTGTTAGTTGACATTATTGAAATATACTTTTAACATAGTTCCTATTTGAAAAGTAGGTAAAATACCCCTCTTTTAGTGCCATAGCCTCTTCATTAGACTAAACATGATTTTCAGCCACAAATTTCTGTAGATGTTGGAGTGTGTGGAAGTTAATACTCTGATTCTGGTGAATAGGGTGATTATACACCCACAACTCACCCATGATAACAAATTGGCACTCAAGTCATTGTGTATTTTTTTTTAAATGGTCAAAGTTAGATTTCACATTGATATTTGGTCATTGTTCAACAATTCGTATATTTAGGATCAAAGAAATGTAACTCCAAAAAACAGTGTTTTGAGATAATTTGTGTTTTGTCCAAAAAACTGAGTACTTTCTAATAGTCTTTCACAAACCTTTCTATAGTAAATAAGAAGTATACTTAACTGTTGTTTTCTACTAGGTGTTAAATATTCTAGTCATTCGATAGACTTATGAAATTATGCCGTAGTTACAATAGTCCGATCCTGAACTTAATGGTTGCTGCTGTATAACATATGAATGTCAAACAAATAATATGCAGCTTTAAGCAATACTATCATATTAAATATTACTGCAGTTGTGTTATTAACGCCTTTATAAATACAGAACACCTGCAACAAGCTATGGGAATGTGTCATTGCTATTCAGTGAGTGCTGTAAGCAAGAGAACTGTTTCTCAGGAAGTTTATCTTCAGTCTATGATGAAGAATACATAAAAATCCATTATTATTTTCACTTTGCGTTATTTGTCTCCAGTGACATTGAACATCCAATAAATAATTTACAGGTAACAGAAATAATATTCTTGTTTTGTAATCTTCACATAACATAGGAAAAATAATTTTAACGAAACACAGTGCTCCCTCACACTTGCTTGTCTGTTTGTGGATTACTGTTTCAAAAACAGTACAACACTTACATTTAAACGAGCCAAAATTAGTGGTTTACATGAAACAGCTAAGGTGATGAACTAACAACAATAATAAAGGAGACAAAAAGCAGAAAATAAACATGAAGTCTATTCCTGTGATTCTTCCACATTTTCCTCATTTTCTAAATCTTTAGCAGCATTGAGTTCTTGATATAATGTGTGATACCAAGGAGTTAAAATACCCTTATTACATAGATCTGACATTTTTTCCTTTGCTTATGCAGAGAGGACTGTCATATCCTGGGCACAGAGTTTTGTCTTCAGGCTCTGAATTCGAAGAATTTTTTAGGCCAAGTCTTTTCTTGGTGTGAAAAACTTGAAAGTCACAATCATTGTAGGAATGCTTGAAAAACATGTCAGGCTGATCCTTCCTATATTGCATCCAAACAATCTTAAACTATTTCACTGTTTTCTCGATTCTTGGCAGTTTTCCTGTTCCGAATTATTTTCTTCTGAAGCTGGTTGAAATCTAAAATTTGAGTGTTATCCATTTGTCACTCAGTACTTGATGGAGGTCGTTCTTTCAATTGTATACCAGCCAATGGGATCAAAAACAGCCACATATTTACTTTTTCTTTCAATGCTCGCATGTGCCAATATACTTCCATTTGTCAATGTCCAGGCACAAAAAAGCATTGGTCGATAGCTAGAATGTCCAGTGTATTCACTGCATGCAAACACACAGTGCTCATATTGGCATTCCTATTCTGACCCCCATAAAACAAGGTCATCGGCTTTCCTTGTGCATGATTTTTCAAAAAATCCCAGACATGAAGCCACCTCTATGGACCTCCCCCTTTTTGCTGTTGTCTCGTCCCACATGCAGCAATCGATTTTGCATTCTCCTACATTAAGAACTATGGAGAGCTTTCTCTTATAGAATGCTGCCTTTGTATGCCCTTTAGGGCAGTGAAGCACTGCTTGAAAGTCAAATTCAGCTAGCAAAGATTCACCTTTTCTTGCATTTTGTTTATTAATGTTCTTAAATTTCCTTTCCATTTCTTTCCTTTTCAAATGCTCTTCCTGTTCCCTTTTAAAATTTTTGTCTTCATTTTCCTCAGCCAAAAGGTGTGAAAACTGTAAACATTCATCACACATAGCTTTTCATGGCGTGTGGAACTTCAGATTAAATGCCTTGGTGAATATCTCCCTATACAGCCATAATTTCTCGACTGTCTTTCCTTCCTCGTAGCATTGTTCTCGATGTAACCGATACATTATCTTAATACACATATTGGCAGGTAAATAATCTGCTGTACATTCTTTCCTCTTGTAATGAGAGGGAAGGGTAGGAAAACTCTTAATGTGTTTCCTTACAGCCTCTTTACTTTTTTCTGGTCTCCTTCTACCTGGCTGATGACTCCCTCTTCGCCCTTTCTCAATTACACAATGTTCATTTCTTTTTTAATAGTATTTTTTACAAAGGTTTCAGAAATGTCAGTCTTGAGGAAAAAGTGCATACACACTTGAACTGTATCAGATCCTTTTATTAGATAGAATTTCTTGGTCCTCTTCCTTCGTGAGTTATCAGATTTTGTCCTCCCTTTCTTCTTCTTCTTCCACTAATTTATTTAGGTACTGCCTTTATACTGCTGCACACTCATGGACATTTAGAGCAATATTTTGGCTACCAATTTCTTGCTGGAACTTCGGAATTCTTCATAGAAATATGTGCCCCTCCATGCTGTCAACAGATTTTTCTTTGATTTCTTTTCCATTTCTCTTTAACTGCTACTTTTTTTCATCTCCTTGCTTTGTTACTACTCTAGATACCATCATTGTCATCTACAATTTCCCTGTCCTGATTATGATGATTTCCTGTGCTCTAGTTGCATCCTCAGCAGTTTTTGTGACATTCTTTGTAAGGGATGTTCCATGTTCAACACTGCTGTCTGTAACAATAATGTCAGGTATTCAGAGGAAGGGAAAAGAAAATTAAGTGGAACTGCTGTAGCATCTAGTAATTGTTCATTTACTCACCAGAATCTGTAGTGTTGTCCAGTTTATAGGACGGATCATCTGTACCTGAACCAATGTATGTCCGGAGCATCTCCACATCACGTTCTTCCTCAGCTATAAATATAAACAGTAGTGGTGGTGGTGGTGGTGGTGACAGCAGTAATAGCAATAATAATAATAATAATAATAATAATAATAATTACTATTATAGTACTAGCTACTGAAATATATACACTGAGAATTAGTTTCTAATACTTACAAGATTCCATTAAATTCTGTTCCTTGTCCAGGCACATTTTCACCATCCTCCTTCCTCTGGGCTCCATAGCGCTCCTACTTGCTTGTAAACTCATTCAAAACTGAAACAATATATATCTTCCTTGCCAGGAAGTCGCATTTCATTATTGTCACAGAGCAACGGCGACAATGTGTCCAAAGAGCAATAGTGGGAAAAGTAAATTCTAACAGTTCTGTTAGGATCAGAGAAATGTAAGAGATGTCTCGTTTCACTAGTTAACACTACGTCATGTGGTCTAAAAGCGAATCAGCTCTTCTGTCTGTCTAATCCTTGCTATTTTTAGGAAAATGTAGGTACATTGACAACTAAAACGGAAGACACAGAAGATAGTTACACTTGTTTTGATCGTAAATTAGGTCTTGAGTCCGTGTACCTTATGCTACTAACAACTCAAAAGTGGCAAAAACATAGTTACGTGTGACTGATACTAAATGGGCGACTGTATTAATCTTTCATTAATATTTCTGATAGGTAATGCTGATGTAAAAACTAGCATATTATTTCTTCAAATATTCTTGGTATATTAGCTGCTTCGTAAAATTTACCATTTGTTCAGTCATATTGTATACTTTCTTGATAGTTCCATTTTTGGTTACAGTTCTTATATGAACCATCTGAAAATGAAGTAAAATTGTTTGAAATTCAGCCATCCATTTCTTAACTGTTAAAACCTTCACAAATTCAAATGAATTTTAGGTGACAGTTAACTGTCCCAAACAGAGAACTGTATGTTGGCTTTGTATTCTAGTTTATCCATTTGAAATAAAAATTACAGTTTTTAAAGAGCTGTACAAGTAACTGTTCTATAGATAAACTGACACTCAAATTATTATGTAACTTGTCAAAATGCAAAAATAATTTTTTCACTAATGCCATGTCTGCCCTTGCAATAAATTTTGATCTTGCTCACATGTAATTTAGTTCTTACCTTACATTAAGTAATTCTATGGAATGATTGGTGTGTCACACGTTGCTCGTATACTTATACAATTTTAAACGTACCTGAAGTAGTGATAATGTTGTATTCTACAGATTTTAGCCTTAAAAGAAAAGAAAGGGAAGGATGTAGGGAACAGCAGTAAGGTTTATGAACATCCTTCAGAGAGTGGTTTTCTGCAACTTTTAAAGGAATTACCATGAACAGTTTTGCATTTCATAGTTTCTTCTGTATCTACATCCAAAGCAAATATTGTAGTGTGCAAAAATTTTCAATCTCTTTGATGAGTTATACAGGAGGCTACCACCCTAAGACCTCATGACATGGACCCTGGATGTCCCAGCACAACTTAAGTTCTCAGCATTTAGTCTTAAGATGCAGAGTAGTATCTAAGTGCTGTAAGATTAGGAATATTGTTTGTTCATTCTCAGAGACAAAGCACCAGGGAGTGTATACTTTAAGATTCAGATCAACACTGTTTGTCAGACCTGACCAATGGCTGCTTTTCAGCCAGCAGCCTAGTATCCAGACTGAAACCTAAATATTGTAAAGGTGGTTTGTATATAAATTTTACTAGAATTACCCATGAATTGTGGGGGCTGTGGATAGTGGAAAAGTGAATGTGAGAAGAGCTAGATAGCATGTTTCTGCTTCGGCATTCCAGCTGTGGCCGGTGAGATATCAGTGATGTACTGAAGTAGACAGTCTCAGAAAGCTGGGTGTGTAGAGCATTTCATGTGAATGTGGCATGTCTTACATGTGGACAGACTCTCAGAACAGACGGGGAAAGATGCAGGGAGCATAGCCAACACACACGACTAGAACAGCCATGCAAATCAGCTGTCGCCAAGTACTCCCTCGAATATTATGCATATTTTTTCCCAAATTTAAGGACAAACAAACTTGTGTGCACTGATTAATTGTAATAAACTAGGTACTGCTCCACCTCCAACAAAAGATACCAATATATTATATAACAGCATCGCAACCTCAGTATGTGACATGTCAGTAGCACATTACAAGTTAAGTATTAACCAGATGTTAATTATTCTACAAGCTACTGTTACCACTCATACACAGCTAAATAAAAAATTATTGAAGCAGAGAACATTGGAAACTGCGTAGCGGGAAGAAAGTACGATATGAGCAAGTGCTGTCTGAACTGTGATCACTGGTCATTTAATGGCCAAAAAGCAAAGCACTGAGAGTTTAAAAAAAGGCTCTGTGATTATGTAGATCAGAAGTGATGATATATATGTGAGGTGACTAGTGAAATGTACCAGCTCAAAGCATTAGCTTTTGCCAAAGAACTACGCATCACCAGTTTCAAAGCTAACCAAGGCTAGCTATCAAGATTTTCAGTCAAAATGTGTTAGGTTTCCTGAGGTAAACTACCATCAGTTGATGGCTTCCAGATGATTAAGAGGAAACAGTAGTGACTTTTCATCTCTGTGATGATTTGTGTATTGAACATTCCTACATACTATTGCAAATTGCTAACGTGGATCAAAGACCAGTCTATTTTGAGATGTCGCTTGACAATATTGTGAGCAAGAAAGGGGAATAAAGTGTCATATACAAATTGGCGGCAATGAGAAGCAAAGGTGTACAGTGGTATATGTAACTGGCAATACAGTCATTGTTAGAAAAAATCTTTTGTAAATAAAACCAAATTGAAGCCAATACATGACTCCCTCCCTCCCTTAAAATTATGTTGTGAAAATTATTCGATGGTGTGGATTATTTATTTATATACAGTAATCATGAAATGAAAGGAAATTAGACCAGTATTGTGATGCAAATACCAAGTTTTTGAGGCAGACTAATTACGGAGTCTATTGAAATAAAGCTTTCAGAAAAATCTCATAAACGGAGACTGAGGTTTCATTTTAAATAACGTTTAATCTGGCTCATAATTTATTAAAGTGGTGTCGGTTGTCACATCCACCAGAGTTGGAAAATACTGAGAGAATTTGTTTCACAAGTGTGAGCTGTGAAAAACGAGCATAGAGGGTGCGGGTAATCGAAGTCTGCTATAAACAGTGGCACGAGACCAGTAATAATAAAGTATGTTTAGAGCCCAGGTGTGAGTACAGATAACAGCAAAATTTGCAGTGCTAAAGTCTGTGTTGGTTGTCAAAATATTGTGCAGAAAATGGAAGCAACAGAACACCTGGATGTACTCTACTACTCACTCACTCACTCTGAGAAAACCAGATCAATTACATTAGACTCTGTTTATAGTGTTTTGTTTTCAAAGGTATTTGAACAGGAGAAGCTTAGTTTCTATGTTAAACAGCTGTCTCTCCATATCCATGTCCATTTGTTTGAAATATACAGCTTGGTTTTGCATTCACTTATTTGTTTTAGGGTATGACACATTTGATTAGTACCATTTTACAGGCATATTAATGTGCCATTGCTTTGCCTGATTGACTTGGCAGACATCCAGTTTGTCTTGTGACATTGAAGTTGTCGTTAACAAGTATTTCCATGCAATCTGTTTAGAGCTGGTTCGAATGAGAATGTCCTGGAAGTGGCAGCTACGGAGCAGCCTGCTGTCATTCCATCTCAGGATTCACTGATTGGAGACTTGCTCAGTATGGACATCAGTGCTCCAACAATACCAGCACAGACAACTACAAATGTGTTTACAGCACCACCATCAGTTGATTTGCTGGGTGGTGGACTGGACAGTTTGGTAAGCATTCAAAAAATGTTGATAGTATTCGTTGTTGTAATAGTAACTACAAATGTAACGGAAAAGTCAGTGGCTAGGGAATTGTATAAGAAAAGTTGAATGCCACGATGGAAATGTATTGGCCTCTAAAGGATCAAAATTCTCAAGTTTTAATGTATACAAAGAGAAACTTTTTACTGTTATTTGTTTAATTTTGTTAGAATTCTCAATTATTAATGTAAATTTAAAAGTTCAGTTTTCGGAGAAGAATTTTGAGTTATCTAAACAGTAGTCTTGTTTTCAAAAATATATTTGATGTATATTAACTCATATCAGATACGAATGGGAGGACCATTGCTTTTGCTGGGTGGCATTTGTTAGGAGTAGTGGTACCATTGCAGATATTTGTATCAATTCAAAGACCAAAGTTATTACCTGGTGGATGTGAGGTTCTGGCAGTCCATTCAGGTACAATTGAATTTTGCAATGTAGATTGTTAAGACACTGAGAACTCTTCCTCCTTGACCACATTGTGGAAGGAAAGCTAAATCAAACGATCTGCATAAACTTTATCCCATCAGTTCGTATTTTGTACCTGAACTGGTGGAGGAGACGGTCTACTAAACCACTGTTCTATGCAGAGAATACTGAAAGTGTATTTGGAGAAATCTCACCTCTCAGTAAATAATGAAATGTTTCCATTTTAATTAAAATAGCAAATATTGCTTAGTCATAAGCATTATTCTTGTAGCTAATATATCATGAGGTACATGTTACTGTAACACCTCATCAGAGCCTCAACATAGTACAAGGGTTAATTTTCCACAAAGGTTTAATGCTGCAGACAGATGAGAATTTGTGCAAAAACTTGGAGAAATGAGAATCTGACTTCACATTAGGCACGTGTCGAGGTCCTTCAGACAAAAAGGTTGACACTAGAGCATTCATCCACGCTTTTGAGAGGGGATTTGTTTCCTGAGAAAGTCAAAATCATTGTCTGCCCGTGTGATGTGAGGCTGATTGCACATCCTGTTGCAGTGCTTTATATGCCAGTGCCTCATATACCCTCCCATTGTATGAAAAATGCAATTTGTAGAGACTATGGTGGGCCACTTCGTGAAAACTCCCCATGTGAGCAACTGCCTTTTTGTGTGAATTACAGAGGCAGTCACTATCCTTGAGTCCCAAAGTGTGCTATCCTTGTTAAGGAATGTAACATCCAGAAAATTTAGGTCTCAAATTGCCTCTCATCTTTAGAAGTATGATAGCGGATATTCATCCCTGGTACTGCCGACTTTAGCCAGCAAAATGGCCAGGTCATTGGCAGTACCTCAAGTACGTACTTCATCCATTCCCTCAATGTTAACCTCTGGTAGTCATGCAAGTCAATTAAACCAAGGGGGATGAATGCCCTCTTATACGGTTCTACATCTACGTTTATACTCCGCAAGCCACCCAACAGTGTGTTGCGGAGGGCACTTTATGTGCCACTGTCATTACCTCCCTTTCCTGTTCCAGTCGCATATGGTTTGCGGGAAGGACGACTGCCGGAAAGCCTCCGTGCACACTCGAATCTCTCTAATTTTAAACTCGTGATCTCCTCGGGCAGTGTAAGTAGGGGGAAGCAATATATTTGATATCTCATCCAGAAACGCACCCTTTCAAAACCTGAACAGCGAGCTACACCGCGATGCAGAGCACCTCTCTTGCATTGTCTGCACTTGAATTTGTTAAACATCTCTGTAACACTATCACGCTTGCCAAATAACCCTGTGTTGAAACGCGCCTCTCTTCTTTGGATCTTCTCTATCTCCTCTGTCAACCTGACCTGGTACGGATCCCACACTGATGAGCAGTACTCAAGTATAGGTGAAACGAGTGTTTTGTAAGCCACCTCCTTTGTTGATGGACTACATTTTCTAAGGACTCTCCCAATGAATCTCAATCTGGCACACGCCTTACCAACAATTAGTTTTATATGATCATTCCACTTCAAATCATTCGGTACGCATACTCCCAGTGTTTGTTTTGCTATCATATAATCGTACAGTAAAGGATCCTTCTTTCTATGTATTCACAATACATTACATTTTTCTATGTTAAGGGTCAGTTGCCACTCCCTGCACCTAGTGCCTATCCGCTGCAGATCTTCCTGCATTTCGCTGCAATTTTCTAATGCTGCAACTTCTCTGTGTACTACAGCCTCATCCGCGAAAAGCCGCATGGAACTTCTGACACTATCTATTAGGTCATTTATATATATTGTGTAAAGCAATGGTCCCGTAACACTCCCCTGTGGCACACCAGAGATTACTTTAACGTCTGTAGACTTCTCTCCATTGAGAGCAACATGCTGTGTTCCTGCATCATCAGCAGCAGCAGCAGTTAAAGGACCTGATTTTTTGCACCAATCTAGAGAAGCATCCTCTTTCTCCCCAGTCTACCATTGCCAGAGCTCAAGGGCTGTCCACTCCTCTTCACTCTTGGTGTAATTCCAACCCCCTAAAGTAAGAGAAAAAGAAGGAAAGGGGGGGGGGGGGGGGGGTAGAAGGCTGCTTTGGTGACCCTGGAGGTGCCAGATTTCCAATGACGTCGGACTTCAAATCTGTCATCATTGTTGTTGCACCCCAACCAATGACAATGATCCTAGTGCATGACTTAGCCTCTTGCCCCATTTAAACCTAACCAGGACACGCTTGGAAAAGTTAAGTGGACTGTAATGGATATTACTGCAACAGCTGATGTCCTTCTGATCTGTGATCTGTGTTGTCCTAAAAAGAAATGTATTAAACTGATGACCATTCTTCAACTCTTTAATGTCAGTGTGTATTCTGTCATAAGTGAACTGCAGCTGAGGGGGCCATTTGGAGGGGCCTGTATATTGGTTTGTGCAGATGTCAGTGATTGCATTCTCCTCCGTACCACATTGGAAGGAATAGCAGTAGGATTGCAAACAATCTCAACAGTTACTATTGGCAATATTTATTTATTTAGCCATGGGTTGGACACTAAAGTATGTTGATATGGCCTCCTGATTAACCCCACTTCTTGTCACTACCACCTGATGAATCAGTTGTTACGTTGGGCCTTCTAAAGGGCCAGCTGGCAATTGTTTGTTGTATACCTCTGCTCTCACACCTTTGTCCTGTCTCCATTAGATTGCATCAACAGTGTTGTGTGTGTCTTCTCTGATGCAATCTCATGTGCTACTGAAACTTCTGAGTTTTTGACAAACTGCCTATTGGATTCTGTCTTGGGTTCTTCGGCCGAAGTTCATCTAATGACTTTACTGACATTTCGCCAGCTTGAGTGGCTGGCATTGTCAAAGCTTCATCCTCCATTGCCGGTGGTGAACTGGAGCCGAGCTCGCAGCTGCAGACTGTATGTACTTGGTGCACCAACTTCCGAGGGCTTCTCTGCGATCGTTCCTGGTGCGGTTCTCCTCTTGCTACCTGCAACAGTCGTTCGCTGCAGTATGGGAAGCCAGGATCCGTTTACCTTAAGGCTTTCCTCTTTCTTGTTGAATCTGTTTGCGTGTTTTTGCATTTCTACAGCTTCTCTGAACAAGCACGTGTGATAGTGCTTCTCTACAGCCAGAACTTCCGTGTTGGCGAATATTATTATGTGGCCGGTCTCATTCAGTGCGTGCTCTGCCATGGCAGATTTCTCCACCTGCCCGAAACTGCAATGTCACTTACGTTCTTTGATCCTGGTGTTGATTAATCGTCCAATCATTCCGACAAAAAATTTTCTGCATGTGCATGGTATACGGTATATTCCCGACATTGCAAGTGGGTCCCTTTTCTCCTTTGCCGATCTAAGACACTCTCTTCCTTGTAAGTTTGAAAATCATCTTTACACCATGTTTGTGCAATATACGGCCGATTCTGTCGGTCACTCTGGGAATGTATGGCAGAAAGGTCGTACCCAACATTTCTTTTTCTGATTCCTTACTTCGAGTGTTTGGCTCTGTTACGCTTCTAATATAATTTGTGAAGTACCCATTGCTCCTCAGAACATTTTCCAGTTGATGCATTTTGCATCTGAGGTGCTGCGGCTCACATATTTGTCCTGCTTGCGTTACAAGTGTATTAATCCTGCCTCTTTTTCTGGCTCGTGTGGTGGTTTGATAGTTTGAGCAGGTATCGGTCCATGTGTGTTGGTTTTTGATACACGCTGTGTCCCAGGCTTTTGCCATCCCTTGTGACCAGCACATCTAGAAATGGCAGTTTTTTGTCCTTTTCTACTTCCATGGTAAATTTTATGTTTCCATGGAGGCTGTTCAAGTGTCTTAGGAAGTCACCGAGCTGTTCTTCACCATGGTTCCACACAACGAAAGTATCATCGACGTATCTGTACCACATCTTATGTTTGCAAGTCGCCAAGTCCAGTGTCCGTGCTTCGAATTGTTCCATGAAGAAGTTGGCTACCACTAAACTAAGAGGAGTACCCATGGCGACGCCTTCCAGTTGTTCATAGAAATCGCCATTCCACATGAAATAGCTCTTGGTGAGGCATGCATGGAAGAGCTATGTGATGTCTTGCGGGAAAATGGAACCGATGTGCTCCAGAGTGGCACTTTCGTAAACAAATCAACAACATCAAAGCTGACCGTTGCAGCAAGACAGATGGTGTTGATCAGTTATTAGTTAGAAGTGATGGTGCCACCTGCTGTAGGTGTGGCCTGAATGGGGATAGTTTCTGTTGTTCTGTTGGGCACTGACACAGCAAAGTGTGTTCAGCATCCTACTGATAATTTGTCCCAAAAAAATCGTGTTGCAACACTCAGGATGATTCAGGATCAATTAAGGTGTCATTATGACCATACTAAAAGTATATTTTGAGTAATGCCATCTATCATATCACTGATAGGTGTCTTGCTCGTAAAATCCATCTAAAGCACTGTTACATGCTGTGAAGTTGATATTTACTTCGTTGGTTTTGGTTACTCATAAAATATGAGAACAAGTTCAGTATGATGAAACTAGTCACGTACATTTGCATGTACACAATTACTCAATTCACAGTTACGTGCCTGTCAGAGGGTTCATTGAACCACCCTCAAACTATTTCTCTACCATTTCACTCTTGAATGGCGTGCAGAAGGAAAGAGCACGTTAATCTTTCTGTGTGAACTCTTAGTTTGTTCATTAGACAACTATTTCTCCCTATGTAGGTGGGTACCAACAAAATATTTTTGCAGTCAGAGGCGAAAGTTGGTGATTGTAATTTCACGGAGATCTGCCTGAATAAAAAATGCTTTTGTTTTAATTTACAAATGATAGAGCAATCAGTTGTCCTTTATTGCAGGTCTTATTCAGAAAATCTAGATTTTTATTATTGTGTCTAGCCATTGTCAGTGCACTATTTCATAGTATCAATGCATGCCAGTCTCCTGCTGTTTGGGCATTTGTTACAGTTCTTTCTTTTAATGATTGCCACCCCAGCTTATGTATCATGTCTGTGGAACTCACTCCCCTATTTTGCGATAATAGAAAACGAGCTGCCTCGCTTAGACAGTGACGGTATATATATGATGACAGAAATAAGATTGTTTAACAAAGAAATTTGTCAAACAGCCATTCAAATTGAGGACTTATTTTATTTTTGCTGCAAGTTTCAGCGATTCAGTATGCCATCTTCAGGACTTATAATGCAGCTCTCAAAAATTAACAATATTGGCATACTGGGACCATCTGTTTCTGGATTTCGTGATTAAAGTGCTTCCTTCGAAGATTAGTCTGAAACTCATATGGCATATTGAATAGTTGGAAATAGTAGAAAAAATAAAACAGTATAACTTATCAATTTACGAGTATATTATGCCTCTTGAAATAAATGTTTCATGATTCTAAATTATTCAAAATTTTAAATACTGACTGAATTAAGTAGTGAGTGGTGGTTTTTGTTCCCCAAAAAATACAGCAATAAAATTACTTAAAGATAACTCCAAATATGTTCTCAAAAAGTTAGGAGTGTCTGCTTGCCAATCAGAGATTACAATAACTACCTTGCCGCGTCTTAGCTCACGAGGTTTTTTCCTTATATGATATTGAAGTTATGGCATTTACCTGTATCTTCTAATTGTCAAGACTTCCAGTAAAACTAATTGTGTGTTAATAACCAGGAAAAACTATAAACAATCGATCTATAACTTTAAATGAGATTTTGCATACATAACACTTTCACATATTCCTGTACTTACAGTGTAACAGTGAAAACAATCAATCATTGGTAAAAAAAATTTAATTGGGTAGGTAAAAAATCTAATCACCAAGTGGGCAGAACACACACATTTCTTCTCATCCTGTACGCAAGTCTCCACTGACCCCCAGATCTGGGTGACTTTCCTGAAATCTACCTGCTTTCCTAGACCTCTCCATTAATGTGTGTATTTAATTACAGTATATTGCATGTGCACCCACCTCAGATGTGGAATGGGGGAGGGGGGGCTTATTCTTGGGAGCAGGAAATGTAACCAGTGCGTTAAGCTGCAATTTGCTATGTCCCAACAGGTAAGGTTGCTTTACAGTAATATTGCTTAAGAAAGAAGTCTTTCTGTGTTACCACCTGTTTGCTTGCATATTCAGATAGGTGCTGTTGTGCCTGCTGAAACAGTTATCACTGTTAACCTTGGCTACTCCATTAAGGACACATAGTAAACTGTAGTATGAACAGTTGGTCTTGTATAATGAAAATAGGTGATGAATTATTATGTAGCTATGACCTACATCTGCCGCATCAGTGTAGTGTATTACACAATAGTTGTGCCTTATTTAAAAACAATATTCCTTAGTATACAAAAAGTAAATATCCTCCCAAAGACTCAACTTTACTTTTTTTCATTATTAATTGACTGAAGGACCTTTTTTTTTTTCCAGTTGGGTGGTGATGTTACCAATAATGCCGCTCCTGCGGCTGCCACTGCTGCTGCAACTGCTGCTCCAGTTTCTCAATCAACAACTGGTCTCCTTGGTGACATATTTGGTTTTGCCTCTGCACCAGTTATGTACTCACCTCCCAAAGCTAACTGGCTACCAGCAGAAAAGGGCAAGGGACTTGACATTTGGGGAACATTTTCACGCAGGTGATTATCTATCTCAGAATACATGTGTGCAACGTGTGCTTTGATGCTTTATTAATCAGTAGTTGTGTAATTGTGCTGTATTTTTAGCTACCATTTACGGTGTCCACATATCAGTGTACTATCAGAAAAGTTATAAGCATTAGACACAAATAACATGAAGTGTTAGTGTTTAAAATGATTTTTATGAATGTTGTAGAAATATTGTTTGATAACCATGCACCGTATCATAGTCTTCACTGCACTTTGGTTCTGAATTTGAAGAAGTCTGGAAAGTTCGTACAAATAATTTTTCTCCCAACATGTGTGATCAAGTAATACTGAAACTCAGTTAAATTGTAATCAGGTAATTAATATATTCCACATTGATAACTTTAGAAACCTTTGTGCAGTGAAATTTGTTTGAAGAGTGATGGCAGAACTGGTTCATTAGTAACAACTGACAATCTGAGCCTTGGAATCACTTGTGCATTCATTGTAAGCATGAAAGGTGTACATGATGAACAGGAAATTGTTCTTCGAACAGGGCTTGTTTGCTTCATAGATGTGATGGAACCTTCATGGAAATTGCATCGCACCGTAAGTCAACCTTTTGTTGAAAAGTTCCTGCATACACAGCCACCAGGTAGGCAAGCTACCTACAAATTAAATCAAAGGTTTGAGGTGACTGTCCAAAATTAGTAACTACCGAAGAAAATCTGCAACATGCACAGGTCTTGATTAAATTTCCCAAGAAATCTGCAAGAAGAGCTTCAAACGAGCTGTAGTTCCTATAAAGTAGAAGGAGAAAGTTAAAAATACTATATCTGAAGCCCCCATAAAGATAAATTACTACCTACCCTAAACAGGAATGATCTTTAACGAAGACATGAATTCTTTGAGCTGTATGTGATCTGCAGTGAAAGTGATCATAACTTTTACAAAACAGTCCCGTAGTCTGAAGCAGGTTTTTAATTAAATGGAAGAATTAATAAATACAGTTCTGTGTATTGGTCTTTTGAAAATTCAGGACTTGTTATTGAGGAGAAGTTAAATGTTCCCAAAGCTAGTTCGGGCTGGTATATGGAGTAAAGAAGTGATAGGCCCTAATTTGTTTGATGGGACAATGACTGCAGACATGTATCTTAAAATGTTCCGCCAGAGGCTGTGCATTATGAAGAGGTGCTTGATCGTGTTGAAAGATGCAATTGCCATCCCCGAATTACTCTTCAACAGTGGGAAGCAGGAAGATGCTTAAAACACCAATGTATACCTGTGCTGTGATAGCGCCGTGCAAAACAAGGGATGCAAGCCCCCTCCATGAAAAACACGACCACACCATAACACCACCGCCTCCAAATTTTACTGTTGGCACTACACACGCTGGCAGATGACGTTCAGCGAGCATTCGTCATACCCACACCCTGACATCGGTTTGCCACTTTGTGTACCGTGATTCGTCATTCCACAAGTTTTTCCACTGTTCAGTTGTCCAATATTTATGCTTCTTACACCAAGCATGTCGTCCTTTGGCATTTACTGGCGTTGTGTGGCTTATGAGCAGCCGCTCAACCATGAAATACAAGTTTTCTCATCTTCTGCCTAACTGTCATAGTACTTGCAGTGGATCCTGAAGCAATCTGGAATTCCTGTGTGATGGTCTGGATAGATGTCTGCCAATTACACATTACGACCCTCTTAAACTGTCAGCAATCTGTCAACAGACGAGGTTGGCCTGTAAGCCTTTGTGCTGTACGTCTCCTTTCACCTTTCCACTTCACTTTCACATTCTAAACAGTGGACATACAAATGTTTAGGTGTGTGGAAATCTCGGGTACAGATGTATGACACAAGTTACACCCAATCTCCTGACCATGTTCGAAGTCCGTAAGTTCCGCGAAGTGCCCCATTCTGCTCTCTCACGATGTCTGACTACTGAGGTCACTGATATGGAGTACCTGGCAGTAGGTGGCAGCACAATGCACATAATATGAAAAACATATGTTTTTGGGGGTGTCTTGATGCTTTTGATCACATAGTGTACATAAATCAGTGTTTAAATGATCGGTTAAATATCTAGATCACAATGGAGGACACTGAACCATTTCAGTGGAACAAATTACTTTGTAAAAACCATTAAAGCTACAAAACACTGTACTACATTTTCAGTTAATAGACTTTTGTCACACTCCATATTTTAGATATCAGTGATGAAGCAGTTGTACATAGATAGACCTGTTCTGGTTTTAAAGTTGACTTCAATTGTAGGAAATTTGGAAGTGCTGGCATGGAATAAAAAAAAATACAGTAAAAAGTGCATATCAAGGAATACATTACAAAATGTAATGAAACCTGAGCCCTTCTAGACAACTGAATGCCTAGCACTGAATTAGACAAACTAGAAATATTAGAGAGAAAAATTGTGAAGAAAAGTTCAGGTCCCTTAAGCAGCACATAAGCCTGTGAATTGAGAAACTATGTTGAAATATAAAATTTTCCAGTGGTCCCCCATGAACCTCTTGGGTAAAATATTCCGGAGGTAAAATAGTCCCCCATTCGGATCTCCGGGCGGGGACTACTCAGGACGACGTCGTTATCAGGAGAAAGAAAACTGGCGTTCTACGGATTGGAGCGTGGAATGTCATATCCCTTAATAGGTTAGAAAATTTAAAAGGGAAATGGATAGGTTGAAGTTAGATATAGTGGGAATTAGTGAAGTTCAGTGGCAGGAGGAACAAGACTTCCTGTCAGGTGAATACAGGGTTATAAATACAAAATCAAATAGGGGTAATGCAGGAGTAGGTTTAATAATGAATAAAAAAATAGTAAATGCATTTTGTGGCCAAGATAGACACGAAGCCCATGCCTACTACAGTAGTAGAAGTTTATATGCCAACTAGCTCTGCAGATGATGATGAAATTGATGAAATGTATGATGAGATAAAAGAAATTATTCAGGTAGTGAAGGGAGATGAAAATTTAAGTCATGGGTGGCTGGAATTAGAGTAGGAAAAGGGAGAGAAGGAAACATAGTGGGTGAATATGGATTGGGAGAGAGAAATGAAAGAAGAAGCCGTCTGGTAGAATTTTGCACAGAGCATAACTTAATCATAGCTAACACATGGTTCAAGAATCATAAAAGAAGGTTGTATACATGGAAGAAGCCTGGAGATACTGACAGGTTTCAGATAGATTATATAATGGTAAGACAAACATTTAGGAACCAGGTTTTAAATTGTAAGTCATTTCCAGGGGCAGATGTGGACTCCGACCACAATCTATTGGTTATGAGCTGTAGATTAAAACTGAAGAAACTGCAAAAAGGCGGGAATTTAAAGAGATGGGGGCCTGGATAAACTGACTAAACCAGAGGTTGTACAGTGTCTCATGGAGAGCATAAGGGAACAATTGACAGGAATGGGGGAAAGACAGTAGAAGAAGAATGGGTAGGTCTGAGGGATGAAGTAGTGAAGGCAGCAGAGGATCAAGTAGGTAAAAAGGTGAGGGTTAGTAGAAATCCTTCAATAACAGAAGAAATATTGAATTTAATTGATGAAAGGAGAAAATATAAAAATGCAGTAAATGAAGCAGGCAAAAAGGAATACAAACGTCTCAAAAATGAGATTGACAGGAAGTGCAAAATGGCAAAGTAGGCATGGCTAGAGGACAAATGTAAGGATGTAGAGGCTTATCTCACTAGGGTTAAGATAGATACTGCCTACAGGAAAATTAAAGAGATCTTTGGAGAAAAGAGAACCACTTATATGAACATCAAGAGCTAAGATGGAAACCCAGTTCTAAGCAAAGAAGGGAAAGCAGAAAGGTGGAAGGAGTATATAGAGGGTCTATACAAGGGCGATGTACTTGAGGACAATATTATGGAAGAGGATGTAGATGAAGATGAAATGGGAGATACGATACTGCGTGAAGAGCTTGACAGAGCACTGAAAGATCCAAGTTGAAACAAGGCCCCGGGAGTAGACAACATTCCATTAGAACTACTGATGGCCTTGGGAGAGCCAGTCATGACAAAACTCTACCATCTGGTGAGCGAGATGTATGAGACAGGCGAAATACCCTCAGACTTCAAGAAGAATATAATAATTCCAATCCCAAAGAAAGCAGGTGTTGATAGATGTGAAAATTACCGAACTATCAGTTTAATAAGCCACAGCTGCGAAATACTAACACGAATTATTTACAGACGAATGGAAAAACTGGTAGAAGCCAACCACGGGGAAGATCAGTTTGGATTCTGTAGAAATATTGGAACATGTGAGGCAATACTGACCTTACTTATCTTAGAAGAAACATTATGGAAAGGCAAACCTATGTTTCTAGCATTTGTAGACTTAGAGAAAGCTTTTGACAATGTCGACTGGAATACTCTCTTTCAAGTTCTGAAGGTGGCAGGGGTAAAATACAGGGAGCAAAAGGCTATTTACAATTTGTACAGAAACCAGATGGCAGTTATAAGAGTCGAGGGGCATGAAAGGGAAGCAGCGGTTGGGAAGGGAGCGAGACAGGGTTGTAGCCTGTCCTCGATGTTATTTAATCTGTATATTGAGCAAGCAGTAAAGGAAACAAAAGAAAAATTCGGTGTAGGTATTAAAGTCCATGGAGAAGAAATAAAAACTTTGAGGTTCGCCGATGACATTGTAATTCTGTCAGAAACAGCAAGACTTGGAAGAGCTGTTGAACGGAATGGACAGTGTCTTGAAAGGAGGATATAAGATGATCATAAACAAAAGCAAAACGAGGATAATGGAATGTAGTCAAATTAAGTTGGGTGATGCTGAGGGTATTAGATTATGAAATGAGACACTTAAAGTAGTAAAGGAGTTTTGCTATTTGGGGAGCAAAATAACTGATGCTGGTCAAAGTAGAGAGGATATAAAATGTAGACTGGCAATGGCAAGGAAAGCGTTTCTGAAGAAGAGAAATTTGTTAACATCGAGTATAGATTTAAGTGTCAGGAAGTCGTTTCTGAAAGTATTTATATGGAGTGTAGCCGTGTATGGAAGTGAAACATGGACGATAAATAGTTTGGACAAGAAGAGAATAGAAGCTTTCGAAATATGGTGCTACAGAAGAATGCTGAAGATTAGATGGTAGATGGGTAGATCACATAACTAATGAGGAGGTATTGAATAGAATTGGGGAGAAGAGGAGTTTGTGGCACAACTGGACAAGAAGGGACTGGTTGATAGGACATGTTCTGAAGCATCAAGGGATCACAAATTTAGCATTGGAGGGCAGTGTGGAGGATAAAAATCGTAGAGGGAGACCAAGAGATGAATACACTAAGCAGATTCAGAAGGATGTAGGTTGCAGTAAGTTCTGGGAGATGAAGCAGCTTGCACAGGATAGAGTAGCATGGAGAGCTGCATCAAACCAGTGTCAGGACTGAAGACGACAACAACAACAACAACAACAGTGTTCAGAAAATATAGAAAGAATAAGATGACAAGGAAAACATTGATATTTTTTGGACATTTATGTAGGACGAATGACAGTAAGCTAAAAACACAAATCTTAAAGTATATCTCGGAAAAGAAATTACCTAGGAGCAGGATCTATGAAGTTAAAAGATGATTTAGAAATATAGAAGATAAAGGTAGCAGGAGAAAGTTTTCTGCAGGAAAATATTAGTCAGAAGGTTTGAAAGGCAGGAGCAATAAAAGTAGGCAGGAAGTGGTCTTCAAAAAAATAAAAAAAAAGGAACCCATGGTGAAAAGATCACAATATATAGGAAAAAAGAGAAGAAAATTAAAATAGTCACGTGGTCCCTAGTTGGCTAAAATGGAAGGGCAATTTGTCCACTGGTTAATATTGACAGGTTCTCATTACAGCGAGAGTCCTACTTCTGTTGACAGTACAGTACTGTGCGAGATAGTTTGTTCCGTTCTCGTGTAGAGCTCCATCTTGTAAGATTGGCTTCAACTTTTTGGTACCATTCAACACCCCTACACCCTTTCCCCACCCTTTTTGTAGATCGTAAAGGAAGCTGCACATGCAGACAGTGAATGGAGAAGATTTATAGTTAGACATATTGTAGTGTATAATAGTTCCATGACTTTTAAATTACTTAAGTCAGTTGATTTGGGGTGGGGGAGGGGACCAAACAGCGAGGTCTTCGGTCCCATCAGACTAAGGAAGGAGGGGGAAGGAAATCGGTCTTGCCCTTTTAAAGGAACCATTCTGGCATGGCCGGATGTGGGTTTGAACTGTTGTCCTCCCAAAATTACTTAGGAGTATCACTTTTGTACTGATCACTAGTTTAGTTCAAGTACTAAACATTGAGCATTCATACGTCTTTCAGAACAACTAGTAATGTATACAGCATCCATGAGTCACTGAAAGGTGTGCAGATAGTTACATATTGATATTTGATTGTTACACTTGACTATAAACCCCTGTTGATATACTATTAAAGATTTGCACAATGATGACAAAACATAATTAGTGACTAGTGTAAATTTCTTTTCAGAAATGGGCAGATTCAGATGGATTTTACGTTTACGAACAGAGCCATGCAACCAATGGCCGGTTTTGCAATTCAACTTAATAAAAACAGGTATGTGAAATCTAAATCTACTTTTTTAGTTTTTAGACAGCTTTTTTGTTTTGTTTAAATTCAGTTCTACTTATCTGTAAGATGTCAATGTTTCTAAAGGTCTGTGTTTGTTACTCTTTATATCCTAACTTTTGAAGCTTGGGTGCTGCACAGCTTCAGCACACACAAGTTATTTTGTTTACAAGTAAGGGTCGAAAAAGCTATTTGTATTCATTTTATTTATTGAAACTTTTCGGCCAGACTAGTTCTGTGCATTACTTAAAATTTTTCCACTATTTGTGGTGAATGTCTTCAACATCATCCAAATTTCTGAATTATTGTGAATGTATATGCAGCTCCTAAATATTTTAAATACAGTCAGCAATGAGATATTCTAACACTTCAGTCCCCAATCCAAACCAAGCACAAGCCATAGCAATATTGCATGTGTTCCATCGCACAGTATCTGTGTCAAGTTTTCAGTCTTCCATTAGTTTCAGGCCTACCACTGAGGGAGGTGGCACAGTAATTGACAGTGGACTTGCACATTAGTTGTCTAGTGTTGAAATCCTCATCGATCATCCAGAGTGGATTTTTTTTTTTTTTTAAGGCAAAGCTGAAATTGTTCTCTTCCGAAATAATATGGCTGTTCTCTTCCGAAATAATATGGCTGTTTTCATTCCTCATCCTTCCCTGATAAGTTTGTGGATTTTTTTCAAATGACCTCATTGACAGGATGTGGAACCCTAATCTCCCTTCCTTTGCTTCAGGCCTAAAACACGATATTTACATCTCACTCTGATCACTTGGCACTAACAGTGTAGATGAATCGTGCACAAGAACACTGTGAAGTATCCTCTGTTGTAGTCAGTGTTGCTGACATTGTGGTAAGTGCAGAGCATTCTTGTTACATATTCAAGGTAGACGTACGTTGAAGTAGATGCTGAAATTCTGATTCTGGATGAGGTATTTCCTAATTTTTATATACATTCCTCTGAAAATTTTTGACAACCGGAAATGACAGGAAAAACGATGAAATGTGCAGCTGCTGAAGGGATGGAAGGGAGCCAAATACTAGATAAGGAAACATACAGGCAACAGTAAGAAGTGAACCAAATACTAAATTCCTTTAATTCAACATTGCGAGTTGTTTGTTCTCTCCCTGTTTAGATTTTCAAGAAGTGAGATTCCAGTGATGTAAATGAGGATACAGTAAGTTAACATTCCAATTCATTTTATGAAGTACTTTTTTAAAATTATACCCATGAAATATATACTGACATACCTGTGTTTATATTGCTTTAAAAATTCACAAAAATATTGTTGCTTATAATTACATTAGAAACTGGAAGCTGCACAGATGTGTGTGTTAATTTTGAGGAAAAAGTGATTTCTAATCATGTTCTGTTCTTATCACTGTGTTTCAATAAACTAATTTCATTCGCCGTGTGAAATCATTAACACAGAAACTGCCATAAGCTCATCTGCATAGATTGTAGGATGCTGCTTGGTGCAGATACATTGATTAAATATCTAGGTGCAACATTGCAGAGCAATATGAAATGGAATCAGCATGTCAGTTTGGTAATGGGGAATGCGAATGCTTGCCTCCATTTTATTGGGAGAATTTTGGGGAAGTGTAATTAATATATAAAGGTGATGGTGTGTAGAACACTAGCATTCTTGGGTACTGCAAGAGTGTCTGTGATCCCCACCAGGTCAGATCAGAGGTGGAACCAAAGCAATTCAGAGGGGCCACCAGAATGTTTGATCAGTCTGCAAGTATTATGAAGAGGCTTTGTGAGCTCAAATGGAAATCCCTGGAAGATGATGTTCTTTTTGTATGAGATTGAGGAAATTCACAGAACTGGCATTTGTGGCTGATTTCAGAACAATTCTAATGCTATCAACATACATTTCACTTAAGGATGAGACAAAATACATATTGTACAGGGGTTTTTAGACAGTTGTTTTTCCCCTCACTCTATTTGCGAGTGGAATATGAAAGAAAATGACTGGTAGTGGTACATGGAATCCGCCTGCTATGCACCATATGGTTGCATGTGAAGTATGTATATAAATGTAGTTGCAGTGTCTTCTTGTTGACAGTGATGTGAAATTTTGTACAGTGCAGGTCAGGAACATCTGGACCCAACGGATGGTGTCTGTGCAAGTTTGATAGTGAGCTTGAATGGAGTCAGTTGTCAGCATCACTTTTCTGTCTTGGCAACGACTTCATATGTAGATATTTACAGTTATTTTTGCTCCACATAATATTGATCAAAGTAGTTTTCCATTTTAAAGCTTTTTTTCTTGTATAATTAGTTTTGGTGTTAAATTTCTTATGTTGAGTATTTCATTGATAATGATACTTAATTTCTGTTGCAGCTTTGGGTTAACACCAAGTGCACAGTTGCAGGTGATGACTCCATTGCCACCTGGGATGTCCCATGAAAGTTCCCTTCCATTAGCTACCACAGGAGCTGTACAACGTATGGAACCATTAAATAATCTACAGGTATATGTGAAATGTGACTATTCACCTCGTAATGTGCAATTTTTGAATAATTTGATTTGATGTGTAAGAGATATGTCAAGATATTAAATAAGGAAACATTTTTAAGAGAAATACATTAGTTTACGTTATTTTATAGACATTCCTGAGATACTGCTACTAAAATGCGTACTGCAGTTTGGAGTATACAAAAATAAAATGTATAAATTCTTTGTTCTGTGACTCTGTCCTCAACGAATTCTTCAGTAGAATAATGTTTTTCAACCAGAAGAGCAAATAGTAATCTTTCCAGTGAACCAAGACCCATGTTAAAATATGTTACCCCCTTTTATTTTATTGTAAATTTTAAATGCCATGTACTTTCGTGTTGGTATAGTTTTAAGCAGTGTGTCAGGAGTTCAAAATTCTCTCTGTGGTGAGTGCTGTAGTTGTGATCAAAACAGGGTTTTTATATAAGAACAACAGTACTTCATATATGTAAAGGGAGGGAATAGACAATATTTTTAAATCTTTTAACAGTGGACAACAGGATACCCATTGTTTGGAAACACACATATTCCAAATTGTTTTCTTTTGTAATACTAAGAGTTTCATAATATTTTTTGAATTCCCCAGATCATGCCATAACGAATAACTGACTCAAAATGACAGTGAAAGTCTACCTTTCTGGTGTTAGTCTGTAGAAACTGCCAAAATAATCATTGCAGATGCTAAGCTGTTGAGTTCATTTGCTAATTAGTCAATATGTAGTTTCCAATTTAGATTTTGTCAAGATGATTAAACCCAAGAACATCACACAGTTTGCTTCTGTGAAATCCTGATCATTATAGGTTACCTTCATTTCACTCAATTCTAATAATTTAGCTTCAGATTGCATCATTTTAGTTTGTTACATTTAGTTTTAGTCCATTGTGATACAACATAGGTTCAAGCTCTTTTGGAGCATTTTTGACACTTTCTGAAATTGTCAGGTACCTCATTTTCAATTAAAACTGATGTCATGATCAAATAAAACTGTATAAACATAACTAGCAAGTGATATGTCGTCTAGAAAAAGGACAGACAGGTACCAATATCGAATTTTGTGGGGCTCCTTGGGGAAATTCTTTTACAGTTTTAGGAGTAATTGCTTGAATTTGAAGTTACAATTAGTCGTCATTTCCTATCTGTTAAGTAGATTTCATATATCTGTAATTTGCGGAGAAATAGTGAAAGGGTTCACTGAATCAGGATTTTGTCAGACCACAGAATATTCCTGTGACCTCTAATGTAGAACTCTCTTTTTAGTAAACTCTTTGATGGTGTTTACTGTGCTTTCTCCCTGTTGGAATCCAAACAGATTTTTAAAAAAATCTCATTTGTAGTAAGAAATTTTTGAATTTGTCTTGCTACAGTCTTTTCAAACACTTTGAGAGGATTGGCAGAAGGGAGATAAGGCAATAATTCCACATACCTTGAGCCAATCCCTTTTTGAACAGTGGTTTTATCTCAGCAATTTCAATATATTTGGAAAGCGTACCTGCTTGAAAGATTGATTTGTAACCACTGACAGTGTTTGTGAAATGATATTCTTGATCACAGGAAGGGTATTTCATCACATACAGGTGTGGTTTAATTTTTTAGAGAGTATTTAATTTTCAACATCCATTTGGGTGATTTTTCAAACTCTTCACAAGATGTATTTTGGTTATTTTCGGAGCCTGTGAAATTTGTTATGCCTCGACTGGCTGCCATATCTACATCTGAACTTGATACATTTAAGAAGAATTCTTTGAAACAATTTGACATCTGAACAGGATGTATCATATGATTTTGAAATTTAATTTTCAAAATCTCTTGGCTTTTGACATTGGTTGCTCATTGTGACTGAAAGACTGACCAAACACTTTTGTCTTATTTCTGTGTTTGAGGATAAATGTATTATTTGTTAGCTGCCAGTACAAACTTCCTGAAAACTGCTGTATAGACATTGCATACTCTACAAAATCAGGATTTCTGTTCAGTTTTAACTGATTATGTAGTTCTCTCTTTCTGGTACTATACATATTTATTCCTGGTGTAATCCATTGAAGTTAACTGCTCACTTTCTCTTGACAACATCTAGGAGGAAAAGATCCATTAAACATACTTGGAAAAAATTCAACAATTTGCCTAGTCTATGACACTTGAACTGTAGTGGTCTGCAGGTTAGGTAACAATATTTAATTTATTGTAGAATAAATCTCTATTATGTTTTCTTAAATTCCTTTTTATATACACGAAGCTTTGTCTGCGTTTGGGAGGTCAATAAACAGAGCTGAGTGATCCTAAGTACCTAGGTCTAGCAGTACTTATTTGCATTTTCAAATTGGTAATTAGTAATGAAGTTATCAGTAATCTGCTACAATCACTTTTTTTTTTCCTTACTTTCTTGTCGAAGTTTTTCCCAAGAGATTGTGAAATTTAGCTAAGAACACATGTGTTAAAGAACATACATAAATTGTATAAATTGCTATAATCACTGTATTCAGATAACTTCATTCTGTAGAGCAACTCTGAAACACATTCACTTCATTTAAATTATTCAAATTTTCTCTTACTTTATAACATACTGAAGAGTCAATAAGAATGCAGGAGCCTCCACAAGATCTCTTTCTCTTACAAAAGCTGCTGTCTACCTTAAGATTATTAATATTTTTTAAAACTTCTATACAGTCTTCTGTTAACCAGTATTCTTTTTGACAGATTATGATATTTACACATTCTGAAAGCAGAATTGTAAGATGATCAATTTCAGAGTATTTAGGATAAGGTAGTTCTGCTGTAAAGCCATTGATATTCCAGTGCATTCAGTGAATTGTATCCAAAGAAGCAGTTGAGTAACCCACATATCAGATTTCTTTTTATTTTGAACTGAGAGACTTAGTGTTAGATTAAAATATGAGTGAATATGTTAAGGTTAAAATTTTCAATTGATAGTTTCATAAAAGTATTTCTACAATTTAATAGAAGTACTACTTATCTATTCTCAAGTATTGACTCTTGAGGAGGTTATTTCTTTAGTGTGTTTGGAATAATTTGGCTGATTCCTTTGCCGCCAGTTCTGAAGAGGCTACAGTGGACAGCTCTGTTGGTTAAATAACATTGATGTCTATGTAAGATAACCTTATTCTTGTACCCAGTCCCTCAAGTGTAAGAGTAGTCTTCGCAAGTACTGTTGTATGCACCCAATTATTTCGGAAGCATAGAATTGTGTTCTTCCTACTTAAAGTGAAAATGCTAGGCACACTGCAAACAGGCCTTCTAATACCATTAAAATCTCATAAATGCAAAGATAAACCTCTTTATAATTCAGATGAACTGTTCTAATCAATCACTTCAAATACTGAGTTCATTCAATGAAAAATGTTTTGTGGATTCTGTATAAAGAGATAAAAACCAGTTAACATGTGACTCAAAGGAACACAGCTGTCTGCCAGCGTAACTCCACTGTTCTACACACAGACTCAAGGTGTGCATCTGTTGCTGTTGTTTGAATTACCATTGCCAAATAATAAATATTTAAGTGATATATAACGGTCCTATAAAATTTACCAAAAACTTGAATAATTAGTCCAGTACCTTGAGACGGGTTTGTTCTACACAGAGATATTTAATTTAAAATTTTGAAGTTTCTAGCACCAAAACTTGCCTCCTGTAAATATTTAGGGAAAGAATTATAATCACCAAATATACTGTTCACTTACACCAAAGCCGGCCGTGGTGACCGAGTGGTTATAGGTGCTACAGTCTGGAACCGCGCGACCGCTACGGTCGCAGGTTTGAATCCATGGCTGTGTGTGCTGTCCTTAGGTTAGTTAGGTTTAACTAGGTCTTAAGTTCTAGGAGACTGATGACCTTAGAAGTCAAGTCCCATAGTGCTCAGAGCCTTACACCAAAATTCGGGTAACACAAGTTTATAAATGTTCTATTAACAGATAATATGATGGTTTTGTAATGAAGCATCGCTTTGTAAGCTACATTGTTTAATGTGCTATATTGCTGTCACCAAATGCTAAGTAGTTTAAATTATTCGCCACAGTACTTCGCTATTTGTGAGTTTCTTTACAACTTAATTTAAAAGATAATTCTTAAATTCAGATATGAGAGTGTGTGAAGATGGTCCGTGGGTGATATTTAATCGTTGTCGTCAGTGTCTGTTTTTGGGAGAATTTTCTGTTCTTTATAAATGCAACACATTTCTGTTATTGATGTTTCTCACATTGTCTTGACAACTTCCACATTCTTAAAGAAACACAGAATTTTTGATTAGTCCAGCATAATTGCACAATAAACTTGTGGGAGCTTAATTGTACTCAATTTTTGAAGGCTGACAATTTTGTTTCTGTTACATTTAGTTTTACTTCTAAGACTTTTTTTTTCATTTGCCAGGTTGCTATAAAGAACAACATAGACGTTTTCTATTTTGCCTGCTTGGTACCAATGAATGTTTTCTTCACTGAAGATGGGCAGATGGACAAGCGTGTGTTCCTTGCAACATGGAAAGACATTCCAGCTCAGAATGAAGTTCAGTATAATTTGACAAATGTGCAGTGCAATGCTGGTAAGCTGAAAACATTAAGCTATATTTTTTGTAGTATTTGCTGTAGTAAATGTAATCAGAATCAGAAACTTTTACCAGGGAATTAATGTTGCTTAAAATTCACTTCATCCACAGATGCAGTGGTGCAAAAAATGCAACAAAACAATGTTTTCACAATAGCAAAGCGTAATGTTGAAGGTCAGGACATGCTGTACCAATCTCTCAAGCTGACAAATGGAATATGGGCTCTTAATGAGCTTAAGATTCAACCAGGAAATCCTAACATTACTGTAAGTACCAAAAATCTGTTCATTTTCTGCTACTCATTGTGAGAATAAGTATGGGATGTGAAATAAGGTAAAGATGATTAAAAAAAGAAAGCTTCAACACCCAAGTGAAAGCTAGAGGAAAAAACTGAAAACGAAAACTTGGGGCTTTGTTTATGGCAATTTTTGTTATCTGTGGTATGAGGACATACTGAAAAGTAATGCCTCTGAATTTTTTTTATGTGAAAACTCTTAAAGCTTTTTAAATAAAATGAAGTTAACATCTTTACTCGTTGTATCTGCATATTTGCAGCTATCTGCCATAGAAGGCTTCAAATAGCAGTATGTAGCGTGGGTTGCGTAACGTAACTGTCTGTGCCTGAGTAACAGTGTACTACAATAAAGTTTTGAATTCAAAGATTTTGTCCACATGGGACATCTGCAGCAATGAGATGCATTGGGTTCTCTGTCATTGATTATTCTTTGTACAATCCTGACTTGGAATTTTCATCTGCTTCCAAATGGTAAAGAACACCTTTGATGACTTCATTTTGATAGTTATGGAATGGTGTAATGGAGAGATTGTGGCTCCATCAACAAAATCAGGCATAAACGGGTGTCTTGTCTGGAAATATATGGGTGACTACTGTATTTACTCGAATCTAAGCCGCACTCGAATCTAAGCCGCACCTGAAAAATGAGACTCGAAATCAAGGGAAAAAAATTTTCCCGAATCTAAGCCGCACCTGAAGTTTGAGACTCGAAATTCAAGAGGAGAGAAAAGTTTTAGGCCACACCTCCAAATCGAAACAAAGTTGGTCCATTGTAATATGAGACACAATTTAGGTCGAATAAATGACGATACAGCTACAGTAGTTCGGTTCGAGTCGTAAGCTTAGCAGTTAAGCTGTACCAGGTAGCCATTGCTATGCGTCAGTCGCTCCGTCCGTATTTATACGGGTACCCTTCCTTTTTCACGTGCTTCGTCTGGTTTGCATTGATTGCTTATTTTTCTTTGATCTGATAAGTGCCGTTCTTTGTTATAGGTGTTTACGCCACTCTAAGCTGAAAATGCATTACTGTACTGTCATACATTGTTTATCGCATTCTGATAATGAGTTTACGGCCTGTCGCCGCTCGCGGTATGGCTTGCTTTTGTGCGCGCTGCCGCCGCTTACAATTTTAAAAAGAGAGGAATTGTCTCATTATGGAAACAATGGCAAGAGACTGCTATTTGTTGTTACTACGCTGCTGCTTTCTTTGATAATGATAAACAAGAACCAAATAATAGACTGCGTATGATAGATGTTCTGAACGAGAGTTTAGCGAAAAATTTTATCCATTTGAAAATCTTTGCAGACGCCTCTTTAGTAAATTATATTCTGCACAGAAATTAGTCATCTTAGATTTAAAAATCTAGTCAATTGCCGTGCTTCAATTCTGACTGTATCACTATTAGGCATAAGAATACGAATATAAACATGACATGATATGTATATTCTTCCGCGTTTGTTGTTGTCTCACTCTAGTTTCGTAGTTTATTAGGCAGACAGGATTTAAATGAGATAGCAGCAAATACGAAAGAATGCATGGTAAAATGTTTATATTCGTATTATTCTTATGATGAAGAGAATACTGCGTGTGATTCACAATTCATAGAAGTTCCAATTAGCAACCATCTCTTCTCACTGGTAGGAAAAAATTCAGAACGTAGAGTTGGCCATATTGAGAAACATCCCAGTCTTGCCAGTCGGATTTTCGTAGTACATTGAAATGCTGCTACATTCGAAGATGAACAATACGGAATTTGTATTTGCTTCGTTGGATAATGTATGAAAATGAAGTGGTTGAAACTCGGGGCGGAGAAAAAAGCTAGTCTTCCACCTTTTTTAAAATTTTTTTACTGACGCAGAGGTTTTGGCGCCAGTATTTATCTTTGTGCCTGCAAAGCATGCCTGTGCAGCGCTACACATATTCGAAGGCAGAAGTTAGTTGTGGCAGCACCTACCAACATTTTTCAGAGCTTCCGCTTACTTTGCACTCGATTCTAAGCCGCAGGCGGTTTTTTGGGTTACAAAAACCGGAAAAAAAGTGCGGCTTAGATTCGAGTAAATACGATACATTGAGGAATAAATGTCGATATATACAATAAAGATGAAGTTGTTGTTAAAGTTTGGTTTATTTATGAAGCTTTAAGAGCTTTCTCACAAGTAATTTGAAGGCATTAGTTTTGAACATGCCCTTGTACTTTTATGTTTGGCAGTTTGTCATGTTCCCTGAATTATAATTAATTTTTGTGAAAATAGAGAAACACACACACACACACACACACACACACACACACACACGTTGAACTACATTGTGCTCAGTCGACTGCCGGCTCTTTCCTGACCAATGATTCTACTGCGATGAGTTGGGGGTCTGGGATGGGGTACCTGTTGACAAAGCAGCACTTCTGCCTTTCAGTGAGTCGTCTACTTTATTCCTAAATAATTCATAATTCTCAAATAGAACTTTCTGTACATTGTTGTGTAAAAGGTTAAACACATTATTAGCTCTTATCAGTATGTATTAAAAGTTTGATAATTGTCATGTCACTGTGTTACATTTGCTTCATTGTGAATTGGCTTATTTTTACTGTCATTATACTATTTCTTCCCCTGTTGCAGTTGTCACTGAAGTCTAGAGCTCTTGACGTCGCACCTGGTGTTTTCCAAGCCTATGATGCTATTCTCCACAGTTAACATTCCATTTGATTGATGTTTCAGTATAGATATGAAATATATCCTACATTCAACAGTTATAATTTATAGTACACTCTTACATGTGTAGTAAATACTGTTACATAGTTAAAAGTATATTCGTTTAAATGCACTGTGTAAATGAAGAGAGATGGTGGATATGAGGAAATTCATATAAAATATGAATTTTGAATATGATTTGTCTCAAACTGTCAAAATAAGAACCTGGCATGTGTTAAACTAGATTTGTAATTGTTTCTGCTACTGGATAGAATCTCCTTTTGGAAAACTCAAACATAAATAATTCAAGGGAAATGCACTGAAGGAAAAAATGTTCCCTGTTACAATGTCTATCTTAAAAACCAAAGAGACTTTGTTTTGGAGCACTATGGCTTGTTAAATGAATAAATTTTTAGGTAAAACTGAAATAGTATTTTCATTTGCCACCACACCTACATATTAGTTCTTAGTATTTTTTAAATTAAAAATTGTTGGCATATTTACTAATTAGCATATTTTAGTCGCAGTATTTCTGAAAATGGCGAAGTACAATTAGAAAAGGGAAACAAAACTTTCAATTTAATTTGTGGTGGTTTCTTACTGTTACGTTACTTGTTTTCTCTTTTTTTATCTTCCAGTTCAATCATAGATATGAAGCAGATTAATTTTTCTTCTGTTATTTGTATGATTTTGACTTGATGTACAATCAGAGTATTATCTGAAAGTCCTGAAGAAGTTAGTTTCCTGTGTTCACTAAAAATATAGAATGTGCAACCAAATATATGCGATAAAATTTTCTGCTGAAAGTAACTATTAAATGGTATGGTGCAAACATGAAGAAAAGAGAGAAAACACAAGTTTCTTTAACATTAATTTGACGATGCAGGAAAAGATATATTGCCAAGTTGCAGACAGGCACAATTTAAAAATATTTACAAACAAGTTTTTGGTCTCAGCATTCGTCAGAAACACACACACACACACACACGTATCAAATATATTGACAGTATGTGCTCGATTTTACTGTGCTTCTGAATGCTTCTGCTTATGAATGATAAAGTGATGTCGAGTTACAGGCAGGCACAAAAAAAATATTGCCAAATGAGTAAGTTTTCAGCGAAAAGGCCTTCTTCTGTAAAAACGCGCACATGCTCGCTAATGCTACTCGCACGTCGTCTCTCTCTCAGCAGCCGGGGAAGGTAATCGTGTGTGCGGGTTGTTTGTGTGAAAGTGTTTGTGTATGTTGTTTAAGTCAGGAGGAGGCCTTTTGGCCAAAAGCTTACTAGTTTATCAGTCCATTTGTTGTTCCTGTCTCCACTTCATGGTGAGTCATAAAATTGTCATTATAAAAGATGAGACAGGCATTCATTAGACAAAGGTTCCCCCAAACAATGTTCCAGCAGGAAGTGAATAAGTGCTATGATAGATATTATAACTATATATATATATATATATATATATATATATATATAAAAATAGAGGGAAACATTCCACGTGGGAAAAATATATCTAAAAAGAAAGATGATGAAACTTACCAAACAAAAGCGCTGGCAGGTCGATAGACACACAAACAAACACAAACATACACACAAAATTCTAGCTTTCGCAACCAATGGTTGCCTCGTCAGGAAAGAGGGAAGGAGAAGGAAAGACAAAAGGATATGGGTTTTAAGGGAGAGGGTAAGGAGTCATTCCAATCCCGGGAGCGGAAAGACTTACCTTAGGGGGAAAAAAGGACAGGTATACACTCGCGCACACACACACATATCCATCCACACAGACACAAGATATATATATATCTAAAAAGAAAGATGATGAAACTTACCAAACAAAAGCGCTGGCAGGTCGATAGACACACAAACAAACACAAACATACACACAAAATTCCAGCTTTCGCAACCAATGGTTGCCTCGTCAGGAAAGAGGGAAGGAGAAGGAAAGACAAAAGGATATGGGTTTCAAGGGAGAGGGCAAGGAGTCACTCCAATCCCGGGAGCGGAAAGACTTACCCTAGGGGGAAAAAGGACAGGCACACACTCGCGCACACACACACACACACACATCCATCCACACATACACAGACACAAGCAGACATTTGTAAAGGCAAAGAGTTTGGGCAGAGATGTCAGTCGGGGCGGATGTACAGAGGCAAAGATGAAGTTGAAAGACAGGTGAGGTATGAGCAGCGGCAAATTGAAATTAGAAATTAGCGGAGATTGAGGCCTGGCGGATAGCGAGAAGAAAGGATATGCTGAAGGGCAAGTTCCCATCTCCGGAGTTCTGACAGGTTGGTGTTAGTGGGAAGTATCCAGATAACCCGGACAGTGTAACACTGTGCCAAGATGTGCTGGCCGTGCACCAAGGCATGTTTAGCCACAGGGTGATCCTCATTACCAACAAACACTGTCTGCCTGTGTCCATTCATGCGAATGGACAGTTTGGTGCTGGTCATTCCCACATAGAACGCTTCACAGTGTAGGCAGGTCAGTTGGTAAATCACGTGTCTGCTTGTGTGTGTGTGTGTGTGTGTGTGTGTGTGTGGGCGCGCACGAGTGTATGTTTGTGTTTGTTTGTGTGTCTATCGACCTGCCAGCGCTTTTGTTCGGTAAGTCACCTCATCTTTGTTTATATATATATATATATATATAGTGTGTGTAGTTAAGATGTAAAATTGAAGTAATCACAGTAAAAAAGTTTTCTTCATTTCAAAAAAAAAAGAAAATCTTTAAACATGATAAACAGGGTGTTCCCTAAAAGTACCAGGGTTCAGTGTTCCATCAGAGGAAAAGTTTGGGAATCCCTCCCCTAAACAGACAGAAGCAATTTTGAGTGCAAGACAGATTAGTATCATGGAGAAGTCAGAGGTTTGGGAAAACAAATCAGTAGAGCGTGATGTTATAGAAATAGCATTCACTGGAACCAAAGAAAAAGATGTATTTAGAGTAGAAAGGGAAAAGCCCACAAAGACCATACGAAAGAGAAAATATTTTGCACATTAATAATACCTAAGTGAAAGGATGTAGGTATTATTGAAGCTAAGAGATGGGACATCTGCAGAGATTGTGGCCCACATCCTACTGGGCTGCCCTAATTTGGCCACCGTATGCCTAAACCTTAAACTTGCTGACAGGCTGCCTCTGGTGCTAGCGGACGATTTGATTTTACATTTTAACCACAAAAGTGGTTTTTACTCCTCTCTGTGATGTAGGGAACATTGGTCTTTTGGCTGCTTGAGGGATTGGCAGGATGCCCTGTTGCCTGCTCTGATCCTGGGGGACCGTGGTCAGTGGCCTGGCCTGACTCCTGCCCTTCCCACCTTTTTCATTCTTTTGCATCTGTCATTTGTTTTCTGTCTTGCCATAATTATCTTTCCTCAGATTGTATCAACTTGTCCATGTAGTTAGTTTTCGCGTGGTAATGGAAGGGGTGGTAACCACTGTTGGATGCAGAGGATGCATCTCCCTTTGCATAACATGTCCCTGCAGCCTCCAGCTACTTTCTGGATGGGGCAAGTCTACCACCTGGACCTTCTCTCGCCTCTTGTTGATTCTCTCTTCTGGTTTTCTTGATTCTCAGATATAGCTGGCTTCATTGGTATTTGTCTTTTGTGTCCTTTCTCTCTGGGAACTATTTCTGGCTTGACGCACAAAGTATCAAGGGACCAGTGACTTCATAGTTCTGGCCATTTAACTTCATCAGTCATCCCTCCATTTGCAGAGATGTCAGACCATCATATGGTTTCTGAAGATGTACAACAGCTTTTTCTGTAATTGCAGGAGTAACAGTCCAGATGACTGATCTGGCCTTGTAACATTAGTCAACATGGCCTTGCTGTGTTGATACTGTAAATGGCTGAAGGCAGGTGGAACTACATATTTTGTTTTGATAGGACACATGGGTTTAACGATTTTGTCCTCTTGGGTACAATGTTCTCAAGCTAAAAATGTTCCAATCAAGTCTCCAGATGAGGGCTAATCAGGAGGATGATGTCATCAGGACAAATTTGGTATTCCACTGGCTGGAGCAAAAATATTAAAACCCTTTATTTATTGGATAGGTAAAAGAATTTAAAGAGAAATTAATATGTTGTTGTAGTTTGAATTTGCAAAGTGCATTGGAAGAACAAGAGTTCTGGGAAGGTGAGTACAGGGTTACCAACACAAAATCAAATGGTAAAGCATCTAAAAATGAATAAGAAAATAGAAATCTTCTACTACTACTACTTCAATGACGATTATAAGAACGTACGATGAGATACAATAAATATAGGCAAAAATTACATACACCCATGCTCATAAATTAAGGATAATTGCAGAATGTGGTGCCACACAATGTGGCACTACACAAAACTGGCGCTAATAATATAGGCACATACGGAACACACACGACACAGATATGTGTCCACGGTATTGGTGATAAGGAGAAAACCGTCCTGAAACACGTGCTACAAAACGCCACTGTTTTCCTGTGCATGTACCCTGACATCAATATGGGATACAATTACCATGCACACGTACACATGCCGCACAACAGGTTGGCATACTCTGGATCAGGTGGTCGAGCAGCTGCTGGGGTGTAGCCTCCCATTCTTGCACCAGTGCCTGTCTGAGCTCCTGAAGTGTCGTTCAGCGATACGTCGACTGAGAGAATCCCAGACGTGCTCGATGGGGTTTAGGTCTGGAGAACAGGCAGGCCACTCCATGCCTGATATCATGTGTTTCAAGGTACTCCTCCATGAAGGCAGGTCGGTGGGGCCGTGCATTATCATCCATCAGGAGGAAGATGGGACCCACTGTATGTCTGAGAAGGCGGACATATTGGTGCAAAACGACATCCCGATACACCTGATCTGTTATTCCTCTGTCTAAACATGCAGGGGTGTATGTGCACCAATCATAATCTCACCCCACACCATTAAACCACGACCTCCATACAGGTCCCTTTCAAGGACATTTAGGGGTTAGTTTCTGGTTTCTGGTTCCTGGTTCACACCAGATGGAAACCCAGCTGAATCACTGTTCAGACTATACCTGGACTTGTCTGTGAACATAACCTGGGACCAATGACCATGTACTATGTTCTTGACACCAGGCTTTACGGGCTCTCCTGTGACCAGGGGTCAGTGAAATGCACCTTCCAGGTCTCCGGGCGATTAAACCTGTCTGTTCAGTTGTCTGTAGGCTGTGTGTCTGGAGACTACTGTTCCATTGGCTGCTTTAAGGTCCCGAGCAAGGCTACCTGCAGTATTTCGTGGCCATCTGCGGGCACTGATGGTGAGATATCGGTCTTCTTGTGGTGTTGTACGCTTTGGATGTCCCCGTACTATAGGGCCTGGACACGTTTCGTGTGTGCTGGAATCATTGCCATAATCTTGAGATCACACTTTGTGGCACACACAGGGCCCGTGCTACGACCTGCTGTGTTTGACCAGCCTCCAGTCGCCCTAGCATTCTAACCCTCATAACGTCATCAATATGTATTCTTTGAGACATTTTCAACACACAGTAACCACTAGCACGTCTGCACACTTACTTGCTGCTCCGTACTCTGACATGCACCAAGATGCCTCACTATATGTGGACTACTGCCAGCACCACCGTGCGACAACCACAGGTCAAATGCACCGCATGGTCATACCCCGAAGTGATTCAAACCCACAAACCACCCACCAGAGTGTTGTTTCACCATGTATCAGCATTATCGTTAATTTATGAGCATGAGTGTAGTTAATCTGCATGTTGTCACTTTTCACTAGAGTGCCGGTAAAAGACATACTGGACCTTTTGGCCCAACAATTTTCACCTGAGATCATCAAGCTGTTCCACCATACCTTAAAGACAACATACTTTATGTACAACATTGAAGATGACAGATGGCACAGCAATGGGGTCCTCCTGTCTCCAGGTGTTGCGAACTTTTTCATGGAACACTTTGAGGAGCAAACTCTGAGCTCCGTGAGGTTATGACCATCTTGCTTCCTATGGTATGCTGATGACACTTTGATGTGGCATCATGGTGAAAATGCACTGCAGCAGTTTGTCAGCAACATCCGTCTCAATGTTAAATTTACTGTTGAGTTGGAGAGGGACGACAAGGTTCTGTTTTTGGACATTTTAGTTGAATGGAAGGCAGAAGGCCGGCTTTGTTATTCTGGGCACAGGAAATTTACGCACATTGGCTGGTACCTAAACACCAACAGTTTTCACCACCCTGTACACAAGAAGTGGTACTGAACATAGTACACAGGGCAAAGTTAATTTCTGGTGGTGACCACCTGGAATCTGAATTTAATCATTTGATGTGCATGTTCAAGAAAATGATTAGAGTAATGTAGAAATTGCTAAAGCTTTATGTACTACAGATGACAGACACCTTGTGAATTAGAAGAGGCCAAGCCAGCTGCTTTCCTTCCACACTGTGAAGCAAGTACTGGCAAGATAGAGTGCATGCTGAAGAGACATAAACTGAAAGCAATGTTCCGGCCCGCCTCCAAGATACAAGATGTTACGCCCTGTTCAAGACAACATAGATCTTTAAGAGTTCCTGTCATCTATGGTGTCCCCTGCCACTCTGTTAGTATTTACATGGGCCAAACCATTTCATTGTTACAGAGCATTCCCAACAAATCAGACAAAGGTAACTGGAGAAGTCAGCTATGGCTGAACATTGCTTAGAAAACAAGCATAAAATACGATTAGAAAAAAGAGAGTTTTGGCTCAGTCATCATTATACTGGGTTTATGTTATAAAAGTTGTGGGAGAAATTAGAATAAACAGCAACAAATTAACAGAGACCAGGGGTACACACTTAGTACAGCAGTGGGGCAGGCTTTGGATACTGAGCGAAAGCAAAGACTTAAGATTGACACTTGTAACAAGGTGGGAGCAGCAGTTTGAAACGTGGTGCCAACAGCTTGCACTATGTGTCCCTGTTCCACGGCAAAACGGAACCCCTAAGAACTGGCAAACTTGCCTTCCCTGCATATGCCGCTCTGACCCTCTCTGGAGGTTTCCAGATGCTACCATAAATATAAGCAGAACACCGTGCCAGCCCTGGCAGTCAGTGATTTCAACTCCTGTTGACGATGGTGGAGGCAGATATCAAAAGCTTGAGTATTTTATTCGAAATGATGACTCTCGTAATTGGCCACTGCAACAGACTCAAAGGACACATAAATAAATTATTATGATGGTTAAGCGAGATGAAAAGTTGATACTGAAGAACGACTGGAATTTGATAATAAGGAAGAGGAGGAAAAATAGCAGAAATGGACTGTGGGAAGGAACAGAAAGGGAAAGGCACCTGGCAGAATTGTGCACTGATCATAATTTAATCCTTGGTCTAGGGATGCTGAATGAATAATGTATATGTGAAAGAGACCAGTAGGTTTGAGGTTGTGTAATGGTAACAGATTTTTTCCAAAACAAAGTTGCAAAATATTTCTAGGGGCAGTCATGGACTCGGACAATAATTCATCAGTTATTAACTGCAGATTGAAACTTAATAAACAGCAGAAGATTGAGGCGGGACCTGGATAAACTGAAAGTGTGAGAGGTGGTTGAGAGTTTCAAAGGGAGCATTAGGCAACAACTGATACAGAGGAGATTGATAGATATTTGCCCTAGTGGTTTAGAAAAACGATATAAAAGATAGTACAGTGACGCCAGCATAGGAACAACTAGGCAAAGAAATGAGAGCTAGTAGAAATATTCGGATAACCCACAAGGTATTGAATTTATTTTACAGGAGGAAAAATAAATAAATAAACAGCTAGTGAAGCAGGCAAAAGGAGATACAGATGTCTCAAAAATGATTCCGACAGAAAGTGTGAAACACTAAAACAAGAATGATTAAAGGAGAAATGCAAAGTCTGAGGAGCATGCATGACTTTGGGAAAGATAGACATTATGTATAGAAAAATTATAGGAACTTTTGGAGAAAAGAGAAGCACCTGTGTAAATACCAAGAGCTCAAGTGGCAAGCCAGATATAATCAAAGAAGGGAAAGGTAGAAGGAATATACAGAAAGGCTGTGCAAACCAAATAAATTTGATGAAGTTACAGAAAGGGAAGAGAAAATCAGAACTATGACACTGTGAGAATTTGCAGAGCTCTGAAAGACCCAAATAGAAGCAAAGCACATGGAGTAGATGACATTCCCTCAAAGTTATTGAGGTCCTTGGGTGAACATACCATGACCAAATTATTCATATCCTTAGTGTTTCATTAAATAGTGAGTATGATGAAATAGTTTTTAATAAGGTGACTCTGAAATTACAGGCTCCTCTCTTACACTCATCATTTTCAAATATAATGGCATAGGATCAGCTATAGCTGAATTCACAAATGTTCTTCTGGAAGCACTAGAGAACGGAGATCTTCCTTGACTTTACCAAAGCCTTTTATTAAATAATCACACAATTCTGTTAAACAAACTGGACACACACAAATGGTTTGTTTTAGTGTTTGTCAAGAAATTATTCCCTTCAAACCAGCTACTTAGCTTGTCTACAGCTTTATATAGAGCTGCTTGTAATTGCTTCAGCATGTTTTCTGTGAGAGAACAGTGTTCTTCCTGCAGTGGCAATGCTGATTCCCATCAGATCACCAAAGTTAAGCATTGCCAGGATTGGCTAGCACTTGGATGAGGATCGTCCCGGTCTGTTACTGCTGTTGGCAAGCAGTGTGCACTTAGCCCTTGTTAGGACAACTGAGGAGCTGTTCATACCAGAACACAAGTATGTAAATAAAAATGAAATTTTTATATGTCACATTTTTAAATCAGACTAAAAAGCACAAAATAATTTCTCCCAGCCCCATACAGATAGCCTTGAAAATTCGATTGTGTTTTTTTAATAGCTATAAAAGTATTTGTAAGATTTAAAACAAAAAAGTAGGGTGTGTGTAATAAATATTAGTAAGGAGGTGAACTATTTGTGAATCAGTATTGCATGTGCCCCATGTTTCTTTTTTTAAGTTTTACAAATATTTTCATAGCTATTAAACATACACAATCACAAATTTTCAGGACTGTCTGTATGGGTTTAGGAATCTGTGTGCAGTTAGTAGAAATTATTTTATACTTTTTAGTCCAATTTAAAAATGTGGGATATAAATTCATTTTTATTTAAATAATAATTGTTTGCTTTTTAGTCCTGCATGTGTGAATTTTTTCAGTTTATTTCAAACATGTAGATGAGATTACAACAGATAAGTAAATTTCATCTTTATTTCAGTTTTGCTTCTCCTGAGTCAACCAATATATTGCTTCCTCCTACATGTATCTCACAAAAAATGCCGTGAATTTAAACATTAGCGAGGTCTGAGCTTACGCATAGGCTTACCAGTAATTGTTCTTCACACAACTCATTCACAACTGGAATCAGGATTATGTGGAAATGGCAGTGGTACACAAAGTATCCTCTGCCACACAACAGACAAGAAAGCTAGTTAATAATGCATTGTCATCCAGTTCTGAGCTATGTTGAAAGTTACATCTCTCTAGCTCACTGGAAAGTCAGCAAAGCTTGTACCGAAAAGACAAGACAAGAGCACAACCTAATAAAAGTGTGGTGAAAACAGAGAGCTCTCAAACTCAAATCATACTGTAAGACAACTATCTAATATAGAACACATCAGTGTTGGAGTCACTCAAGGAAGTGTGCTCTGAGCAATACTCTTCTTGCTACATAAATTATTTTCCCCAGAATGTCAAAAACATGTGAAACAGTAATGTTTGCTGATGACAGTAACATTCTAATCAGTGATGAGTTGCCTAATGTACTAAACAAAAAATCTGATGAAACACTTCAGCACATGGATGGATAACAGCAAATTAACCCTCCGTGTATAAATAAAAAAATAATACAGTTCTAGTTCCCACATTAGCAGAAACCCAACAGTAACTCTAACAGTGAAAGATGAGCTCATAGTATACGTATCAAGGGATGAATTCATATCGACTCACAGCTAAAGTGGACTGGCCATATAAGTGCCTCAGGGAAGCAACATGCTTTGTACTTTAGGGTAATAAATTCAGTAAGTAGTAGCTCGTACACTAGGACAACATTTTTACATATGTTCATTCTATAATTAGTTGGGGCGGAACCTGGGAACAAATGAGCAAAATATACAAACAATTTTTAAGCTACAAAAGAAAGGGCGATACCAGTTACAATAGGTAATAACAGGAAACCTCTCAGTACTGAGTTATTGAAATCTATGGAAATCAAGACTGGCTCATGTGAATGTAGTTTGCAAACAGTGATCCATATAAAGAAAGACATCAACCAGTATCCAGTGAACAAGTCTCTACATGAACATGGAACCAGATCCAGCCACCACTTACATCCCAGTAGGAAAACAAAACAAAAACCCAAAATAGTGTGCTGTTTAATGGAATTAAAATGTACAAGCTTCTACAAGTGATCAAAGATAAAACCGAAATACATGCCGTCAGGAAGATTCTAAAAAATATCGGTTGGAAAAGTGATAAGAACTACCTAAAATTATTTGTAAATAATGCTAATGATTAACTGTTGTAGTTTAGAGGCATTTTACAATACTTTCAACTGAATAACAAAATTAGATGTACAAACTTGTAAACATAGTAAAGCAAGTAGTGTCGGATCTGTTCTTGTATACATTTATATATTTAAAAACAAAGATGATGTGACTTACCATACGAAAGTGCTGGCAGGTCGATAGAAACACAAACAGACGTATACATACACACAAAATTCAAGCTTTCGCAACAAACTGTTGCCTCATCAGGAAAGAGGGAAGGAGAGGGAAAGACGAAAGGAAGTGGGTTTTAAGGGAGAGGGTAAGGAGTCATTCCAATCCCGGGAGCGGAAAGACTTACCTTAGTGGGAAAAAAGGACGGGTATACACTCGCGCGCACACACACACACACACACACACACACACACACACACACACATCCATCCACACATATACGGACACAAGCAGACATATTTAAAGACCAAAATATGTCTGCTTGTGTCTGTATATGTGTGGATGGATATGTGTGTGTGTGCGAGTGTATTCCCGCGTGGAATGTTTCCCTCTATTATACTGATATCATTAATTTGAACCCAACAATTACGCTTGTATACATTTAAGTATTTATGTTTCTGTATTGTGTACATTTATGTATTGACAATATCCATGCAATTCATGTTCTTTGGATGAATAAATAAATAAATAAAAATGAATATCATGTATTGTAAATTTGTAAAGGACTACAATATTTGTAGTGGAAAGATTTAGAAGCTGGTGCCATTACTGACTGGATATGGAACTTTTCTTTTTGTCTTGTACCACGTTCATGGATATTGAAGTTTTTATTTATAACAGTAATGGGAATTCCTGGATGGAGCTATACTTTCATTTTTATTTAAGCCGTTTAAAGTCTTCCTCACTTATTAACAAGCTTCGAGTATACATAGCTACAGAAGAGCAGGCGGTTTGAAGGCTTTAGAAACAGGGGCTTTCTATAATATTTCTTGAGCATGTTGACTGCTTTTGCAGTTTTTTTTTTTTTAATTTTTTTTTTCTTCCGCACAGTTGAGATGATGACTGTGCTAGTTAACATGTTTGGACAGCACAAAAATTTGTTTTATCAGAAAAAACTGTAAGCTGTAAGGTATTTTATTCAGTGTTGCATTTGTTTTGCATGAATGTGTATGTCATTTGAAACAATTTTGTTTCAGTGTTTGTCAAGAAATTATTCCCTTCAAACCAGCTACTTAGTTTGAGCTGCTTATAATTGCTTCAGCATGTTTTCTGTAAGAGAACAATGTTCTTCCTGCAGTGGTAATGCGGATTCCCATCAGCTCACCAAAGTTAAGCATTGTCAGGATTGGCTAGCACTTGGGTGAGGATCATCCAGGTCTGTTTCTGCTGTTGGCAAGCAGAGTGCACTTAGCCCTTGTTAGGACAACTGAGGAGCTATTTGATTGAAACATAGCAGCCCCAGTCGCAAAGACTAACAACGACTGGGACTGCTGATCACATGTCCCGCCATATCTGTGTACGGTGATGCCTGTTGGCTGAGGATGACACGGCAGATGGTCGGTATTGCTGGGCCTTCCGAGGCCTTATTGGATGGCGTTTTTTAGTTTCCTTTAAGGATTCTGATGTGTGTAAATGAGGTATTTTTGTGTGACTCAGTATTTAACTCTTGTTCGTTTATACCAGGTGTCCCTCCTAAGAATCATCAGGCATTTTTTCTCTGATGTTTTGGCAGATATTTGCAATTTTATTGCTGAAACATGTAGCTGGAGATAGTGCAAACAAAATACTGCTCATCACATCTTTTGTGCAACTCCCAGCACTGACAGAAAGCGGCAGTTATTTTCCTGTTGCAAACAGAATGATTTTTAAAGTGGAATTTTATGAGCCCATGTGATAAAGCAGTGCTAAATTAGTCTAGTGCAATAGTCATTTTATCGATATGTATTAACAGGGACAGTAAAACGTGACAGTTCTGCAAAAGAAACTGAGTATGACCATTGCATGGCAGTAGCAGTCATCACAGGCCAGGGTGGTGCTGAAGCTGCTGAAGTACTGGTTATTCTTTGTGTTTTATTGTCACTTTTAATACATGTCAATAAAACAATTTCACTTTGAAATGTGTGAGTGATAGGAAACAAACTGACACTAGGCATCGCATGAAAGATGTGATGAGTAGTATTTGTTTGGGCTGAATCCAGTTACACATTTCTAAAACAAAATTGTCAAATATCTGCCAAAACATCAGAGAAAATATGCTTGACGACTCTCAGGAAAGACGACCTGCACAGGAGAAAAAAAAATCATTTGTCCATGAGTAAGTTTTTGTGGAAATCCTTCTTCTTCTTCTTCTAGATTTCCATATGTGAGAAACATCACTTAGTATTTTCTTTTGGCTCATGTGTTATTTATGTTTTCCATTTGAACATGTATGACTTGAACAACTTTAATGCAGTGCCTCTAATGCTACATGGAACTTCTCAAACATTATTTACTGTATGGGCAAATATGTCAGTTGCTTTACCTAAGTCTAAAAATGACAGTGGCATCATCTTTTTGTCCAATTTTCCTAGAGCATTGTGCAGAAAATCATAGATAATACTAGCTGTTGATTTATTTTTCCCAAAGTCATACTGGGTATCAGTAAAGATTTTGTTTTTGTCCAAAAAGTTACTGAACTGTTACATATTAAATTTATCTATAACTTTGCCAAAGCATGGTAATGGTCTATTTGCTTCATATCCCGTATTACCAATAGAGATCACTCTGACAATTTTTAGTCAATCAGGAAATTGCATACCCGGAAAAGATGAATTTACAATATCGGAAAGAGCTTCTAAAACGTTTGTAATGCATTGTTTTATAATCATATTGAAGTATCACCATTTCCTAAAGAAGCTTTCTTGAAAATTTCGTGCAACACGGGTGATTTCATCTGAAGTTGTTCGACATTTATAGATTGAGCAGGGACAAGAATTTCCTATGTTTTACTGTTTGTTAGGATTGCCTCTTTTCATCACTGTCTTAGAATATTTGAAAATATTTGGGGATTAGTAACACTAATGTTTTCGTGGTTCAGTGTAATATTTCAATTTTTAAGGGACACTTGCTGTTTTTGTTTATCTTTCCAAATTGCTTGGCTTTTATGTGGTGACTCTGATTCAAACTTATCATTGGCCATTCTTACTGCTTGGTGTACAATTGTTGTATATACATAAATCTTTGCTTGTAAACATATTTACCTTTGGGGACCCAGTCTACTCCTTACAAGACAAAGTGGCATGATTTTCACTGTACACACATTTAAGAGGAACATGATTTAATTAATTAAGGCAAATGTTGGGATGGTTCCTCTGAAAAGGACTCACTCATTTTCCTTCACAATCCTTGGGCTAATTAAGTTTGTACTCTGTCTCTAACAAACTTCTCAACAATTGAAGGCTGAATCCCAATTTTCCCTTTCCACAAATTCACAGCTTTTTTCTCTTTGGCAGTGTAACTTGCTAAGTGCCTCTCATTTTGGCCCTTGGAAAAAGTATTCTCTCCAAAGGTGCTGTACAGGTACCTTTATAAATTATGTCCTGGCAGAGCCAAACAACAAACTTTTATCTTATTGGTATACTGGTTTATGCTGTGAAGTGGTCATGACCTCTGATTGCATGGTCTATAAAATTTCAATTCAGAAACTAAAATGATATGACCTTGTTTCAGTCCTCCAAAAGGAAAGGATTCTTATTATCATCACAGAATACTGCCAATCAAACTGGTAGACTGCACAAAAAATGAAACTTAATCCAGAACAGGTTAACATAAAATACAGAGTCCTTACTAAGCTAAGTATTCTTTTGTAATCCACAGAACAGACTTTCCAGTGGCTTTAAATGGACTTTCCAGAAGCTGTAATTTTTGCTGGTGATTCAAGCATGTCGATCAAGAGCCCAAACTCGACTGCAGCAGACAAATCTGGTTCACATCAAACAGTTCAAATCTCACAAGAGTTCATACAGTGCAATTTCAAACAAATAGACATGACATATTTGTATTAGAAATAGACCTTAATGGTCTTGCATGTAAAGAAACACTATGTTGATGTGTTTAGAACCCATATACCAACCAGGGCAAGCAGGAACACTGAATGTGTACAAAGAAGGGCAGCACAAATGGTCACATCTTATCAGTCATAGCAGAGTACCATGGGAATACTGAAAAACTTCCTGACAGATGCTTGAAGATAGACATAAATTATATTGCAAAAACATACTTACAAATTTTTAAGCATCAATACTAAATAAGGTCTATAAGCATATACCGGGTAATAAAAAAGTCAGTATAAATTTGAAAACTGAATAAATCACGGAATAATGTAGATAGAGAGGTACAAATTGACACACATGCTTGGAATGACATGGGGTTTTATTAGAACCAAAAAAATACAAAAGTTCAAAAATTGTCCGACAGATGGGGCTTCATCTGATCAGAATAGCAATAATTAGCATAACAAAGTAAGACAAAGCAAAGATGATGTTCTTTACAGGAAATGCTCAATATGTTCACCATCATTCCTCAACAATAGCTGTAGTCCAGGAATAATGTTGTGAACAGCACTGTAAAGCATGTCCAGAGTTATGGTGAGGCACTGGCGTCGGATGTTGTCTTTCAGCATACCTAGAGATGTCGGTCGATCCTGATACACTTGTGACTTCAGGTAACCCCAAAGCCAATAATCGCATGGACTGAGGTCTGGGGACCTGGGTGGCCAAGCATGACGAAAGTGGTGGCTGAACACACGATCATCACCAAAAGACGCGCACAAGAGATCTCTCACACGTCTAGCAATATGGGGTGGAGCGCCATCCTGCATAAACATCATACATTCCAGCAGGTGTTTATCCACCAGGCTGGGGATGATGCGAGTCTGTAACATATCAGCCTACCTCTCACCCATCACGGTAGCTGTTACAAAACCAGAGTCACACATTTCCTCGAAGAAAAAAGGCCTGATAACAGTAGATGTGGTAAATCCAACCCATACCGTGACTTTCTCGTCATGCAATGGAATTTCCACGACAGTTCTAGGATTTTCGGTAGCCCAAATTCTGCAGTTGTCGGCATTGACAGACCCTCAGAGTGTGAAATGAGCTTCGTTGGTCCACCATCTCAACCAATCATCATCTCCCGCCATCTTTTGAAACGCCCACACCGCAAATGCCCTCCACTTCACTAAATCGCCAGGTAACAGTTCATGATGCTGATGGATTTTATATGGATAGCATCAGAGGGTACGTCTAAGTGCCACCAAAAGAGTAGTGTTATGCCTTGTACTCGGTCGGCCACTATGGGGTCTATTGTTTAAACAACCCGTGGCTTCGAAATTCGAAATCATTCTCACCACAGCTGCATTTGTCAATGGATCTTTACCCATTCTAATCCCCTTCCTATGGCGATAGGATCATAAAGCTGAACTAGCACATTCCTCATTCTGATAATACAGCTTCACTAAAAGCGCCTTTCAGGTAACGTCAACATGCTGCAACTGCTGGCGCATCTGATTCTCCCTCTCATTACAGCTCCTTTTATACACAATTTTCATGCGCAGTCACTGACATTTTGCTGTCCAGTGCCATCTGTCGGACATTTTGTGAACTTTTTTTTTTCTAATAAAACCCCATATTAAGTTTTCAAATTTATACTGAATTTTTTATCACCCGTGTGTGTGTGTGTGTGTGTGTGTGTGTGTGTGTGTGTGTGTGTGTGTGTGTGTGGATATAAAATTCATTGAAGCTCAGCTGGATAACATGTTAAAATTATGTAAACATGTATACAAACTAATTAAGAGACTGAGTTGTCATTAATGGAGTTCAAATTATTGAGAGATTTGTGTATTAGGAAACCTCTGATGCAATCACAAATTCTCACCCCCTGTTTATTATTTTGAATTTATCATTTTATTGTACATCTGAAAATGACACACAGTGGCTGAAACTGATAATTGTGAACTAAGTACCAAAAAATTGTGATTGTGCTGATGATTTCCTAGCAAACACTCTCTGTTGTCTTATGAGATTAACTTGTGGGACAATGCAGCTAAGATGAATACAAGTATACTGGGTAAAGTAGAGAAGTGCACATCTTACAAAGGTCTCTTCAAAGATCTGAGAACTCTTACATATTCCTCTCAATACATTTATCTAGATGGCATTGTTGCTTAATAATAAGAATCGGTTTCAATTGAGGGGCATTTTTTGAAAAGTGGATAAATGCTCAGTTGTTCAAAATTTAGATTTTTGTAGTTCCGAATCAAGCTTGTTACCATGCATGACCTATTGAAATGGTTTTGTCAGAACCAAATATTTGCTGTTGTTATAGTGTATTGAAACCTATGAGTTCTTGCAAAACCTGATATTTGCACTCAGCCAGTTAAAGCAAAAGTTGATAAATGGAAACTGCACTTTGCTCCTGAGAAACCTGAAGGAAGAACAACAATTTGGTATGTCATTGTCGATGATAATGCGAGAGAGTTTTCAAAAAAAAAAAGTACTGTAAGCAAGCACTTGTCACCAGAACCAACAATAGAAATAAATTAGTGGTTTATATTACAATATTAATTCCTGATTATTGCTCACTCTGAATCTGCTTTGTCATGGAGAATGAACATCAAGAAAGAAGCAAAAAGGAAGAATACTGCTTGAATAAAATGTAGCATAAAGAAGAGAGGTGGCCAGACAGTATCTGTCTGTGCCTCAACATTTAAAGCAACATCAGGCATGTCCAGAGACAGTCTCTCAAAAGGAATAAGATCTGGAGAAGAAGACTCAATTAATAACAAACCACAGGAATGGATAAAGACTACTGGAAAAAGCAAGGTACTCTTTCATGAATTGAATACTGTATAGTGCTGGAACTACATGGTATTGTCAAGATACTAAATAAAGATTGGGAAGCAAAGGAGCTCAGTCCAGGGCACTAAAAGCCCTATGATCTAAGGCACCTTTCAAAATAACTGCTCTGTGAGTGATGGCTTATGAAAAGTGTAAAAAGAAGATATTGTTGTCAGTACTGGACACTTATAACTGAAGTCCTGCAGAGGCTGAGGTACAGAAATTCAGAAAGGGGGGAGATGCGTCTATAATTAAAGACCATTTGCTTGTGTTCACTTTTATAAATGGATGCTACTTCCACATACTTTGGTCTGTCAGGTAATACACCTAATGTAGGGGGTGTAGGAAATGCTGTTAAGGTCCCTGACCAAATGATCTACACCTCCACATGGTAGAGAGGTGGCAAGGTCGTATTGTGTAATGGATGATGTAGACAGAGACCCAAGCAATGACCAGAATAAGTCTTCACCACCCCAGCATTTGCTAGGCAAGGCACCCTCTCGTCTTGGAAATGAGAAACCATTTCCAAAGGTGGAAGAGCCGGGGCATGCTCTTGTCCTGGAAATGAGAAACCATTTCCAAAGGTCAAAGACAAAGAGCCAACTGAAAGGCAATGTCATATGATGTGTAAGGGAAATGGAAACCACCACATTAGAGAGCCACAGATATCCCAAGCATCAGCTGTGAACCATGCCAGTATCTTTGTAAAATTTCCAGGAGATAAGATAGTTCCCCAATCAGATCTCCAAAAGAGGATTGCATAAGATAAGACAAGGTGAAGAAAAACAGCCCCAATTTTAAAATGACCTCTTGGAATATAAGAATACTGCTGAAGTGCAAACAAATTAGAATACCTAAACTTTCAATGGAATGGCTAGGAATCGGTGTACATTGTATAAAAGAGATGAAGTGGCCCCAATTAGAAGACATCTGGTCTGGAGAATAAAGGGTCATTCACAGCAGAACTGATCAAGACAGACCAGGAGTGGGAGGAGTTGTGGTAATTTTAAGAAAAAACACTAGATCATGCATCAAGGGATACATACAATACAGCTTTAGGATAACACTAATCAGACTTGAAACTAAAAAAAAGGACCCTGTGATAATACAAGTTTACATGCCAACATCCAAAGCAGAGGACACGGTATTTGATGAAATGTATGAAGAAATAAATAATGTGATAAGATATGTTAAAGGAGAAGAAAACCAGATTGACATGGGGGATCAGAATGCCAGTGTGGATAAGGAACCGGAAGAGGGAATGTGGGCAAGGAGCCCAGCAAATTGGGTTCTGTTCTGGGCACCAATTAGTTGTCGCAGATAAACTTTTCCAACATCACAAGTGAAGAAGATACACCTGGAAGGCATGAGAAGACTTAAGGGGACAACAGGTCAATTACATTTTCGTGAAATCACATTTTAGAAACTAAGTAAAAGACTGCTGGAGCTATCCATCTGCAGACATGGACAGTGACTAAAACCTGGTCCTGATGAAAAGTTCATTCATATTTAAATGTCTGAAGAAAAATACAATAAAACAGAAATGGGAAATAGAAAAACTGAAAACTGAGGGACTGGCAAAGCATTAAACACAGGAAACAGAGACATAGCAAAAAATTTTCAACATGGTGGAGTAAAAGAAGGCTGGGAACAAATTAAATCTGGTAGGTATTAAGCACCAGAAAAGATAATTGAGGAAACAAAATCCAAAAACAAGAGGAAATGGATTACAGCAGACGTTATTCAGCTCATCGAAAACAGAAGATTACGCAAAAATACAGCTGATTAACAAGGCTATGTATTAGTGCAAATGTGATTTAAAAAATTGTTTTTTAGTTTGTATAAATGTATTAGCATCCTTCTCTCATGTGGCATACATCTATAACTTTGTTTACTGTCTTTATGTCTGCAGGATGGTGTATTAATTGACGCATATTATTATTACTTGTTTCAGACCTCGTGATCTAGCTATAAAGCCTATGCCTGGAAATCATAGGATTACAGGATATTTTCACAATTTGACAACAGAAATTTTTGGTCTAGCTTTAATCTTATCCCCACTTCTACACAATGTGAGGAGTCTTCAGGAAAGATACATGATTTGGATCCTACGTTAAACTGTGGGACCCCTTTCCACTGGGCCACAAACAATGACAATTAAAGTTATTACTATTAATATTATTATTATTATCATTTAGTGCATGTTATTATTTTTACTTAAAATTTTTGTTTTCTCTGTGTTTTTAGGGTATCTGCAATGTCCAGTTATATTAGGGCCATGTGTTGACAAATTGCCTGTTGGTTTCTGTCTCAGATTCTTCGGCTTTCATCTGTTTCATAATTTTTCTGATATTTCACCAGCACGAGTGGCTGACATTGTCATAGCTTCATCCTTCATTATCAAAGCAGATGGTGGACATGGAAGTTCTTGCTGTAGCGAACTATTACACGTGCTTATTTAGGGATGCTGTAGATATACACAGACATGACAAAACGAGGTACATATAACCTGCAGCCATGATATCGACTCTAGTCCACCACCAGCAAAACTTTGACAATGCCAGCCACCCATGCTGACAAAATGTCAGAAAAATATCAAACAAACATCAGCTGAAGAACCCTCTAGTTGTATTGCTTATCTATTATCAATATTATTGCTTAAAATGTTGTTTTTTTCTGTATCAGTGGTAAATTTGTAAGCAATTTTGTTTGTTCTGTATAAAACCTGCAACATGACATGTCTAATATCATTATAAAAATGACCCACGGACAAAAATAAAGCAATATATATCAAACCACAAAAAAAAGAATACTAGAGATATTCAGACAAAGTCCTCCCTCAGAAGTAGAAGTCTCACACACTCAAACATCAACTAACTCATGCATGGCTATTGGGTGCTAAGATGTCGAGACAGTAGCTCCATGTGTGAGAGTTATTATGTGAATGTATAAAATTTCTACGGCTGAGGAAGAACTTTGTCCAGTGCCCAGAGACAGTAGCCATGCCCGTGTTACTTGATGTGTGAATGTCTTAGTTCTACTTCTGAGGAAGGACTTTGTCAATGAACTTAAATATTTCTAGTATTCTTTTTTTTATGTCTATCTATAAGCTAACATCTCCTCTATGTGGTGAGTAGCAGTCTATCCTTTCCACATTGATGTTATTCCATCTTGGAATGCTGTCACTTTAATTATCAAATCAAAATTTACAATTTTCCACTAGCTGTTCATTGTTGCTTAGTCATGTTGTGGACTTTGCTAGTCCCCAATGATCTTTCATTACTTTCCTTCTTTCTTGAGTTGAGCAGGAAGTCTCTAAGGAGTGTGATAATATTCTTAGTCAAATTCTTGGATAGTGTCCCCTCCAGGTCTTCCCAAAATACATCTACTTTCTTTGTGCCTATTCTGTTAGCCTCAATTGAGGGGTTCTCTGCATTGATCCTAGTGTATATTTCATTTGCTCCTTTAAAGGTGAGTGTGGAAAGCCTACTGTTCTTGGAGCTGAAGTCAGTGGTGGTTCCTATGGTTCAAATGGCTCTGAGCACTATGGGACTTAACATCTTAGGTCATAAGTCCCCTAGAACTTAGAACTACTTAAACCTAACGAACCTAAGGACATCACACACACCCATGCCCGAGGCAGGATTCGAACCTGCGACCGTAGCAGTCCCGCGGTTCCGGACTGCAGCGCCAGAACCGCATGGCCATCGCGGCCGGCGGTGGTTCCTATGATTTATTCTCTAGAAAATGTGTGCTGAGGCACATTCTCAATTACTCTGTTGCCTGGCTTCACTTTCAGGATGTGATGTACTTCTGATTTGAAAGCTGGTTCATCTGCCTATCAATTATGCCAAGAAAACCTGAGAGATCACATATTGTAAAGCTGTAACAATGTTTTTAATTTTTGTTGGGTTATGTGTGTCCTACATCATTCATAATGTGCTTCACGTATGACTTGGCCAAGATCTGATTACGTTCTTATATACTACTGTACCTTCTTTCTCATTAAAGCTGAGATTCAGATGATCACAGCTGTCTGAGTTAGTCTTGACTGTTGTGCAAACATCTTGCAGGTGTTTCAGTTCCCCATTTTTAAGGAATGGTGGCAAACTACGATACTATCTGACTTTCCAGTCGCTTGCATTTTGGGTAGAGCTCTCCAGAAACCACTGCTCAGTTCTGTCTTTGACAACTGTGGACTGGTTACTGCCAGTGGTAGTACTGCCTATGAGCAAATTTGCCATCAAGTGAACAATCTCTGTTGGGGGTCAACACACAGACATCAATAGGATTATAACTGAAATAGTTACTCCAAGAGGTGCCTTACGTCATTCCTGGAAAACTGAATTTTTTGTTCATAATTTAAATCAAACAATGGAAAGTCCAAGATGGAATAACAATAACATGGAAAGGAGAGACTGCTACTCACAATGTAGAGTAAATGTTGGTTCATAGATAGGCATAAAAAAAGAATACTAAAAATATTTAAATTCCTGGAAAAAGTTCTTCATCAGAAGTAGAACTAAGACAGTCACACATCATGTAACACAAACATGGATATTGTCTCTAAGTATTGGACAAAGTTCTTCCTCAGCGGTAGAGATCTCAAACATTCACATAATAACTCTTACATGTGGGGCCACTGTCCCCACACCTTAGCATCCAGAGACAGTGGTGGTGATGATGATGATGTTGTTTGGTTTGTGGGTCACTCAACAGCGCAGTCATCAGTGCCCGTACAAAGTCCCAATTTTTTCACAGTCCAATTTTGTACACACTCCAATCTATTCACTGTCATGAATGATGATGAAGATGATGATGATGGAATGATGAGGACAACACAAACACCCAGCCCCAGGCAGAGAAAATCCCTGACCCAGCCGGGAATCGAGGAATCGAACCTGGGACCCAGGGATTCAGAGACAGCAATGCTAGCCACTAGCACACGAGCTGTTGTCCCATGCATGTGTGAGTTGATGGGTGAATGTGTGAGGCTTCTACTTCTGAGGAAGGACTTTGTCTGAAAGCTTAAATATCTCTAGTATTCTTTTTTGTTTTTTTGTAGTTTAGTTTATAATGGTTTATTTTTGTCCATAGGTCATTTTTATAATGATGTAAGACATGTCATGTTGCAGGTTTTATAGAGAATAAACAAACTTGCTTGAAAATTTATCATTGATAGAGAAAAAACAGCATTTTAAGTAATAATATTGATAACAGATAAGCAATATAATTTGAGGGTTCTTTGGCCAATGTTTGTCTGATAATTTTTCTGACATTTCATCAGCATGAGTGGCTGGTTTTGTCAAAGCTTCACCCTACATTGATGGTGGTGGACTGGAGTCGAGCTCACGGCTGCAGATTATACGTACCTGGTGTGCCAATATCCAAGGGCTTTTTCGTGGTTGGTACCGCTGCAGTTCTCCCCTTGCTACTTGCAACGGTTATTCTCTGCAGCATGAGAATCCATGATCTATTCCTCTTGAGGCTTTCATCTTTCTTGTTACAGATGTTGTCATGTTTGCAAATTTCTATAGCTTCCCTGAATAAGAAAGTGTAATAGTTCTCCTCTACAGTGAGAACTTCCATGTCAGCAGCTGTGAGCTCGACTCCAGTCCACCACCAGCAACGGAGGGTGAAGTTTTGACAATGCCAGCCACTCGTGCTGGTGAAACACCAGAAAAATTATGAAGCAGATGGAAGCTGAACAACCTGAGACAGAAGCCAACAGGTAAGTTGTCAACACAGGGCCACGAAAGCCTTAACAATTTTGTAATATAACCAGATATTGAAGATACACTAAAAACACAGAAAAAACAAAAATTTTAAGTAATGGTAATGACGGGCAATAAATAATAATAATAATAATAATAACTTTGATCTTCATAGTATGTGGCTGAGGGGAAAGAGTTCTACAGTTTAACATAGAATCAAAATGTTCCTGATAACTTCTCACATGCTCTAGAAAGGAGACAAGATTAAAGCCAGACTAAAACTTTCTGTTATCCAATTTTGACAGGACCCTGCAACCCTATGGTTTCCATGCATGTGCTTCATTGCTAGACCACTAGGCCTGAAACAAGCACTAATAACCTGTATCAATTAATACACCATTCTACAGATCTAAAGACAGTAAAAAAAGTAATATATGTGTGCCATATGAGAGAAAGGTTGCTAATACATTTATACAAAGTGAAGAACGATGTTTTTAAAATCACATTTGCACTATTATATAGCATCAGATGCACTGTTCTCCACTTCAGCTGTATGTTTTCTATTTCAACATTTTGCTTGGGTTTCCTTTCTTCCCTCTTCAGAAAGTTGGTTTCCACATGAAGAAGGAATGTTTTACTCCATTCCCAATTTTAAATGTACCTTTTTTCTATGAGTTTGCCTGCAAGTATTGCTTCAGCTTATACCAACACTTATAAATGAGATGTTCCTTCAGTTTTCTTTGGAAGGCGATCAGTACCTCTGTGCTCTTTGTGTTAAGTGGCAGTCTGTTTTTCTAGGGTCTGCTTTACTAGTGTCCTCATCTCATCATTCTTAGCCTTTTGCTACAGATAAGGTAATTTTCTATAGTTCTTGTTTTGTGGTCATGAAAATATATGTTTAGAGATTTTTACTCATCTGATGAGATCGTAAAGAATTCTGTAATACTGGTTGTAGTGCCCCTTTAATCCTTTGTTAGAGCTAACCCTCTCCATTAATAAGGCTCTATTTCCCTCCCACCTCACTTTGACCACTTGTCAGCCACCCTTTCTCACATGTGCCACTGTAACTGTTCCTGTCCCATTGTAAAGGAAAACTGGATTTATGATGTTTTAAGAATATTTTAAGGAAATTTCTCATTTACTGGGTGACCTTGATAAATTTGTTTCCATTGTTCATCCTGTGAATTCTCTTTGAATAGTATAAGTGAATCAACATTTATGATTCAGTGAAACTATTGTCCCACATCTTAATTAAACCTGGCTGACAGGGATGCTTCAGTGATGTCATTTGACCATCATTATGAGATAAACAGTTTACTATAGGTCTTACATATGTTACATGAAAGATGTATTTTGTGCTTAAAAATAAATTATGAATTGGTGTTGCACAATGTGCCAAGTAAATGTAGCCTAGATATTTCAGCGACAGTGGTCCTGGACAGAGATATCCCTACCCGTGGCCTACATACAGGGTATTTGGAAATTCCCATTACAAACTTATAAGACCATAGAGGTGCGTGAATATATAATATTTTGAATAGGAACCCATGTCCAGAAATGTCATCTGATGACATTACAGACCGTCAAAGGTATAGGCACCGCATCTATAAATGTATGTAAATACAGGATGATTCTGTGATGATGTTATAACTTTCTAGGATGATGCAGAAGTATAAATGTATCAATTTGAGGTAGGGGTCCCTGTACAAGAAGCAAATGAGTCAAAAATTATAAGCGAAAACTGTTCTGATACCTCTGACAATGGAATACATGTACTGGTGCTGTTGTTGCTAACTTTGTAGGGTAGGCAGCTTTTAAAGGAAGTAATATGGACTGAAGCAAGATAAAAGTCCAGTAAACTAGTAAACATTTGCTCTAAAATGCATACCCGAGGAGCTATGAGCACTTTTTCATCTTTGTTAGAGTGAAACACACCTCCTCTAAGGAACAAGTGCTCATAGCTCTTAAGATATGCATTTTAGAGCCCATGTTTAATAGACATTTTTTCTTGTTTTGGTCCTTCTACCATCTCTGAAAGTTGCCTACCCTAAAATCTTAAGTAGCAACAGTACCAGTACATGTATTCCACTGTCAAAGGTATCAGAATTGTTTCTGCTTATAACTTTTGACTCATCTGTTTCCACTACTGAGGCCCTTACCTCAGATTGATACATTCACCCTTCTCCATCATTCTAGAAAGTCTGTAATATCACCTTGCAAACACCCAGTATGTACATACATTTACAGGCGACAGTGTCTGTAACTTTGATTGTCTGTAGCATTGTAGGATGACATTTCCAAACATTCAAAATATTCTGTACTCACTCTCCTCTACAAGTCTTAGAAGTCTGTAATGGGAATTTCTGAATGCCCTGTAGATAACTATAGTTTCATAATAAATACTGAGTAGTTGAGAAGGTAGAAATAGATGATATACAGCATAAATGACAAAGTATAAACTTTCTTCAAAGTAGCAACTCCCTTGTTAAGTTACTATGTAAAGTCTAGTTCAAGTAAACACAGAATATAGCATTTTAACACTTTATTAGTGTTCATCTTGACTCTTTCCCATTCCCTAAAGTTTGCTCCTTACCCCAGACATCTACAGAAACACAGTGAATGTACAAATGGGAGGATGCATGTGCAGTAATCACCAAATGAAATGAACAGACTATTCATTGATAAATCAAGACACAAAACAACATATAAAAATGAATTTTGACAAAAGAAAAAAAGCAAAGTTATTTTATTAATGGCTGTTGAGTGGAAAATTTCTTGCTGTAGTCTTGTTGATGACCTCTATATTAAATTATATACTATTGTAGCAGATTTATGTTTCTATACTCATAAATGGAAATTACAGCTTTTATGCTAATATCACTAAATTAACAGCTGTAAATTCTAGTATTATTTGCACAAACCAGACTAATTCTGTGGCACATAAATAACAAATGTTGTTATTCTTTTGTGTGAGACAAACCCATTTTAAAGTGCCTTTAATGCCCTGAAATAGATGGTGATCTTTATGAATTAAAAGTATCTTTAAAACTGACTGTATAGCCAAGTTTTAATTTGGGACGTTAAGTGGTTTTTATGTTTTACGACTAAGTAAGTAAATATGAACGGATCACAATGTTTAGAGGTTTTTTTCTCTCTGAATCGCTTTTTTTTTTTTTCCTCGGCCGAGTCTTTTAAAGGCTGTGTGTTACAACAAATTTTCCTGTGGAGAGTGTCGATGCGTTCAGCTTACGCGGTGTTTTTGTGGTTAGCAGTGTGGAGAACGCCCATCTTTGATGAAATATCATATTCCGGCGCTGGTATTGGTTGTTTTACGCTTGACGGCAATGATGGTGCGACTTTTATTTTTTATCGCCACTTAAAACGCTGTGCTCGAGAGCCCTGCGCTCAGTGCGAGTGTAGCTGTGAGTGAGGTGCATCATAATTATACCGTATAATTTTCAGAACAACAACTTAATCATTCAAGAGCATAGGCTTTCAACAACGAATTTCTAAATACTAACATTGTTCATAGTGACAGCTATTGAAGTGAATCACTCTGTTTCGCGTTCCGTCTTTCATCTGTTCGACGTTGAGCCTAGACGTAACTTCCGGCGCTGAAAGTGACGCATTTCTTACGTCAGTTGTAGTACTGCCTGTCCACCCCATGTGTATGAAACTTTAAGATGCTGATCAAGGAATAGTAAGTATTATGTAACAGAAACTATGTATTTTGATACTTTTGCGTGTTTGTAAATCCTTTACATAGTATTATGAACATAGTGCTTATTGCAAATAGCACGTAATGTATGTACTGTCATGAGAAAGCAGACATCTCAGACGCTCTGCGAGACTTGCTGAATCTTATTTGCATCTGGCTTTACTAGAAGCAATAATTTTCCAAAATGTCTCCTTATCAAGAAAGTATAAAATACAGTGTTTGTACCACATTAAGTTCGTATCATGTTCATAGTTCCAGCGCGAGAGTAAATACCCCGGCATTTATAGGTTAAGAAGTAATGTCAGTATCATTAAAATTTAAAGTGTAACTGTTTATTTCTTTTGTGAATAGTGTTCTTTGTTCATTGAAATAAAAGACTAAACATTTATCATTTACTTCCGTAATGTGGTGCAGCAACCGAACGGTTTATTGCATTTCTTTCACAAAGTAGCAGACCAATGTTTCTATGCGAGTGTAGATTGCGGAGTTCACTTTCAGTATTCCGTGTGAACCAAGTGAAATTACTATTCAACAGCAATGTTTTGTGTCAGTAGTTTTAGTTAATTCAATGGCAAGTGTTGTCTAGACCAGAAAGGTATTTTGTACAGATTTGCGTGGGTTCGATTCGACGAACTATTTACTCATTATCTTCGTTTTGTAAGGTGACCTATATGTCCAGTGACGTTCCTCTTCGATATGTTCAATAATTCGAAAATTTTATTTTCCTTGAGTCAGGCAATAACTCTTTTCTTGTGCTGTGATTTAATAGAACTGGCACCGAACTGATATTTCGTTCTTGTTTTATTTTTGCAGCCGTGTCACACTCCCTCTTACTGTTGAGGAGGTAAGTACATAAACATTCTTTCTGCTCTCTGTTTTGTGAATTACCCGTTTGTATCCCTTGTCTTATTTGTGTATGTAATTTTTGCAGTATCAAGTTGCGCAACTATATTCGGTAGCAGAGGCAAGTAAAAATGAAACAGGTGGTGGTGAAGGAATTGAGGTGCTAAAGAATGAACCATTTGATGACCATCCGCTACTAGGAGGAAAATATAGCAAAGGACAATACACCTACAAGATATACCACTTAGCAAGGTAAGAGAATTTGAACTCATTATTGTCAACTCCTCGAAAAGAAGTCATTGTCTGAGAATGCTGGTCATCCATTTCTCCCTCTGTGTAACTCATAAAAAAAGTAAACATGCGTAAATAAATAAAAATAACTCGTGAGTTTCAAGTTTTGATCTCGTTTTCAAACTAGACGTTATAAATTGTCTTCCGTTTTTGGCTGGTTTTATCAGGGGAAATATTGTGCTAGTATAAAATTTGAAGGGAGCCTTATAAAACAGTGGGTCATTGCAATGACTGGTGTAGGGTAAAGCTCTTGGATTTTCATTGTTTCTTTCTGATTCATCCAGAGCTCTAGTTCATCATAGAGAGTTTGTTAAATATACAGAATTTCTGTCATGTGGTTTAGGTTTCTTTGTTCCCTCTTTGGTAAGTGAGCTCTGGGTTTTGCTAAATATCATTTAGTTAAGTTGTGAAAAAAAAGTGAGGAAGTTTTCTGACTTGGCAGTGGCTTCTAACAATGTCTACTATTAAACATCTGTTCACAATAACTATGCTTCAATTATTATTATTGCACAACATGTAAAAGTATGTTAAATAAGGGTGTGGTAGTTACTTGTCTAGCATCCTGTGTTCTACATCTGCTTCTGGTTGGCACTTTAAGTGTATTTGTGTTGTCATTTTATTGGAATGAATAGGATTCGATCATTTAAAAATAAATCTTTATTTCAGTTTTCTGCCATTTCTTAACAAGTGTCGCATTATAATTGTGTGTGGCTGAAGACTTTATTATTGCCTCTGTACGTCCATCTTTTCAGAGATGTTTGCAGGACTTGGCAACTCAGTACAGAATGTCAAATCAAACCCCTTTCAGCTGTCTAATTTCTGAACTGTTATTTTACTGGACTACCAGTTTAGGTGATATATTATGCCATCCTGAAGCCCCTGACCGATGTGTAAGAAAATTCTGACTTCAGTTCCGGTCGAAATAGGGGCCAGCATTCAAAGACTGATGTCTGTAGATTTCTGCTTGATACAATGATCACTTCAAACATCATCTGCTCACTGTCAGCAGATGATGTTTGAAGTGATTGCTGTATCGAGCAGAAATCTACAGACACCAATCTTTGAATGCTGGTCCCTATTTCAACCAGAACTGAAGTCAGAATCTTCTTACATGTCATCATGGGGCCTGAAGTTGGCGTAATGTATCGCCAAACTGGTCGCCTAATAAATTGACAGTAAGGAACGTAGATGGCTAAAAGGGGTTTGATTTGACATACTGTACTTTATAATTGCTACTATAATTTCGCCAGAACTATTTTCTCATAATTTTTTTGGGTTGGGGCTTTATTTATTGTTTCTGTAATACAAAATTATATTTCTTAAGGAAGGAATAAATTTATTAGTAAAAGAATGCAATAAAAGGAAAATATGTTGATTGTTCAGAACATTTCAGGAAATGACCTTAGCACAGTGGAAGGTACTTGAATAGTGATCATAGTGCCTGAGCAAAAATTAATACATGTAATCTGGATTTTACTGGTACTGCAACACCTACATAATTCATTTTATTATTAGATTCATAGCTTTGCCTTAGAGTATTACCTCCACAGAGGTAGTATGTAATTACAATTTTAGCATAAAACTGTGGCAACCCATATCAGTCTACTACACTACACACATATGACTTATCAGATTATAGTGGTTTACTGTTACATTTCTTGAGCATACCAGTGCTGTGGCAGTGTTGTTAAGTTATGTAATTCAGTGCAAAACAGTGAGACAGCCACAAAGAATAATGGGGGGGATGAGCTGAGTTGTTGTTGTCTTTTATATTACCTTCTAGTTGGCAACATGATAGACTGAAATTACCGCATATAAAATTTTGCTATTACAGAAATACAGCTGTAGAAATATTGATGTAGGTTCCTGATGGTGTCTTATTTGGTTAATTTAGTTGTCTTCAAATGAGGCGTAATTTTTGATTGCATGTTATTGTAATTTATCACCACATTGTTTTGTTTATTTACCTGCCTATTACACTCACTATTATGAGAGATTTTGCATTGGTAAATAGTATTACTGTTGAGAAAATTGCCATAATTTTAGAACCAAGGCATTGGGTACTTCTGTCCTCCATATATGGACGTATATGGGAGAACATTTGTGCGTCTCTAAAAGTTTGGACCTGTAAATGTTGACACAAACTTTGTATTATATTCACTTGAAGAACAGTTATTGCCATAAACAAATTCTCCCACTTTCAGTGATGTAGTTTGTAACAAAATAAATGCTATTTCCTTTAAATTGTAAACTTGGGCTACTAATCAGCAAAGGGTTGGTCATGATGTTTGTTTAGTTCATAGAATTGTACTTAACTCCTCCATTATTATAAACGCAAACTGTTAAATCTTTATTTTGAAGGATCACACAATGGCATGTGTGTTACTGTGCTATCTTGACAATCTGAATGTCTAGTTTGCTGAGGTTGTATGTATTTTTTTGTACTTGAGGGAAAAATTAAAATCAGTTACTATATTTATTCTGTGGAACCTTTTAACAATCATCCATTAGAGTGGTATATCATGATGAATGGGAATTGGACTATTATACTGATTTTTCTGCGAGCCATATCAAACATTTATTAGATATGTTCATATCTAAAACTCATTAACAGAATTTTCATTTTTTTCAGAGTAGGTGTACTGTCTTTTTCACTTCATATTACAAAATACTGAGAATTTTCTGAGATCCATGTATCTTTCTTGAAATACTGAACAAACTTTTTTCCAAATTATAATTGTGGGGTCCTGTGGGGGTAGCTTGGCTCAGCCTAATACCCAGTAAATATAGGGTATCCTAAGTGCAGGGGAAGACTTAATTACAATGTCTTTTAAACAACAGACAAGAGCAAATTTTTTAATAATGGTTTACTGATTCCAATCTTTTAAGCTGTCTAACAATGAATCTGATTATCTGTAAACGGGTTATTACTGAGCAATCCATCTTTTGTCCCATTTTGTTCCTGCAGTTGATAATTTCACCCTTATTTTGTCATTCTCATGGCTTTTGTTTACGTCAAAACTGCTTTTCCGTTTGCTTGATTTCTTATTTTTTATGGATTCAGATGTTAACTCTCATATGCAGGAGGAAGATGTGTTACATTGTTACAGATATCTCATTCTTCAGTTGCATGCTGAATTTAATATTCATTCTAAATGTGAACAGTTATTGCTAAATTTTTTGGGAGAGTGGTAATTAGTCAGTCAAAATATGTCAGAAGTATTAAAAATCGCCTGATTTCCAAGTGTGTGTTGATGTAGACAGTGTCAAGAAATCAACCAAGAACACCTTGTTAAGTGATGAAAAGTTCTGCAATGAAACTGGTAGTAATAGTGGACTGGAAGCAGTGTGGTTAGATTTCTTCTTTACTGATAAGAAACTAAAAGTAACTTGAACTCAGTGGAGGGAGACAGAAAGTGCACAAATAAAGTGTAGGTGCAAAATAGTAGTAGATAGGAATTAGTTCACTTGGAGATTATTTTTTCTTCTTGTCAGTACCTAATATAGGTTTCAACATTCAAATAGTTGTGCCTATTTGAGATCAAAATATTGTATGTAGTTTCTGTTGTGGGTACATTCCTACAACACCACCACCACCACCACCACCACCACCACCACCACCACCACCACCACCACCTGTACTCTTAGAAAGTGCCGTACAATAGATTTACCACTATATTACGACCTCTCGGTTATGGTGGCATTGCAGCATAGATCCAACTGTGAATTAAATGTGAGAGAAGGGAAAGTTATAGTAGAAAGCTATAACATTTTGCAAGAGAATTGCTGGCTGGTACTTAACTTCTGGAGCTGAAATACACTCTGGCTATTAAAATATCAATATAATGAAGTTGCCTTGCAACAAACAACAAATTGGCAGAAAATAGAATACTGGTTTGGGTATGTGAAGTGTAATAGAACTCACATTCAAATAATCATTGTTCGCGAGAAGATGGTGTTATGGCTTCTGTAATAAGGTGAAACATTTACCGACTTGGTCACATTTGGCAGCTGCAGAACTATGGCCTATGGAGACTGGTTTGTCATACTGCTGCTCTTGTGTTTGTCAGGGTGTGACAATTATCTTGCAAATCTGAAATGGTTGGGTTCAGGAAGGCCATCCACAGTGTGTGACATGCAGTATCTCAATAACTCCTTTACAGCTAGGGCCTAAGAGGACAGATATATTGTTTACATGGCTCTGCAGGATTGTACAGCCACACCACATGCCTGGAATTAGGAAATGGTCTTGTTTACAGCAAAAAAAGGATCCATATAAACAGTGTGAAGACGTCTGGAATGCCATGGTCTCAGTGTGATGGCCATTATTGTGACTTTGCTTGGTGTGGTAGCAGTCAACTGTGGTGCATCCAGCAACACACTGAGCCCAAGTGCAGCAACATGTCATCTTTTCAAACAGGGCCCATTTGTGCTTACAGCATCATGATGGATGTATCCACCTGTGGAGGCTTTTAGGAGAATAGACATTGCCAGATGAGATTGGTCATCATAAAGTGTGATGGTATGGGGGGCATTGAGTATGCAACATGATCAGCTCTGATTCATATAACCAGTAATTCAGACTGCAGGCATTAAATTTCAGTCATCTTAAGGGCACTGGCTGTAAAATATCATCCAACAAGATAATGTAAGACCACATGTTACCAGTGCAGGTTTGACATGCTGTGATACAGAAGCTGTGAGAATATTGTCCTGGCCAGCACTTTCTGCAGAGGCCTATTGAAAACATTTCATCATGGATTGCTGAGATTCTGGCATGTCACTACTTACTGGCCACAAGGGTTTTACTCTGGCATATAGATCAAGCAGCTTAGAATGGCACACCCATATCAGTCCTCCAAGCTCAGTTCAACTGGATACCTAGCTTGGTTAGAACCATTGTTGCACATTGTCGCCCCCCAGATTGCCAACAAATTTAGTTACATATTTGTCATACTGTGTTGCACAGGGGTTGGACAAATTATGGAAACACTACAAGAAATTAGTGCTTGAACATAAATGCAGATACCAGCCAAACTTGCAAGTTATATTGTTACATGCCTTACATCCGAGCTAAGTGAGTTTAAATGTAGGCAAATTGTTGGTGCTCGAATCGTGGGTGCTTCCATAACCAATAACCCACAAAGTCGCAGCAATGATAAGTGTGTGTGTGTGTGTGTGTGTGTGTGGGATAGTGACTAAAATAAGAGTAATGCAGCTGCAAAAATCACTGCAGAACTGAATGTTGCACTCACAAGCCATTTCATCAGCAAAATAATAGGAAGGGAGCTGTGTAAGCTTATAAAATTGCAGAGTTAGCTGATATTCCAAAACCACACATCATTTATGCAAATACCTCTAACTGGAAAACATGGTGCCGAAAGCAAAAAACCTGGACTGTAGAGCTGTGGTTGCATGAGTGTGGTTTCACACAGTGTCCCTTTTCTGTGAGAGTTTTCACCTGGCGCACACTGTCCAAAGGCTGTGCTTGCTGCCAAGAGTGAAACATGGTGGGGGTTCAGTGCTGATTTGGGCAGAGTGGTCATTTTAAGACAATAGCGGCGCATTTCACACAGCTTTAATCGTTTAGGACTCATTCTTTGAGCACGACTGTGAGTTGTCACATCCTCCCTAGCCACCACATTCACCAGATCTATTTTTCGCGGACAGTTCATAGAGAGATGTCATCTATGAACCAGCATTGTCCTGTTCAAAACTGGCACTGTGATACCACTGCAAAAGAGGTACAGAGGATGTAGGATATCCATGATGTACTATTGTGTTGTCAGATTTCAATCACCACCAGATTTGACCTGAAGTCATACCTGATGGTTCCCCACATTATGATACCAGTAGTAACACCTCTGTCTCTCCAAAACTGTTGAGGAATAAGAATGGGACGTCTCTCCAGGCCGCCATCATACTTCCTAATTGTGGTCATTTGTGCTAGCGCAAAACTGCAATTCACCGTGGGATACAATGTGACACCTTTCCTCAGCAGTTCATGTATCCAATCACTGCACCACTCCCAATGCAGCTATTCGTATTGCGATGTTGACCTATGCACGGGACTATATTCTGGTAGTCCAGTGCTGCTAGTCATCAACACAAAATGTTCTCACATGGAAGGTGCAGATATGAAGGGGTTACAATGTGCTTGGAGCACAGTATGGCAATCTTCCAAAATGATGGTCAAATGTGGTTGATCAGAACTTTGATGACATTCCCAGGCAGTTCAGTGGAGGGGCACTATCATATCAGACTGACCCACACATCTGGATATTACCCGATTCGACTAGCCAGCAAAATACAGGTACTCCATGATGTATCTTTCAAATTGTCCTGTGCTGATAATGTTGTCACGCAAGTGCACACGCCATCCCCATATCCTCCAATGGTCACCCAATGTGTGACACTGTCCACACTCCTTATATAACCTGTCAGACCTGATAATGTCAAACTTGAAAGAAATGGCGCATTCTGATGGCCTTGTATCTGTCAGAGAATTGCAGCTGCAGTCATGTACATAACCGTTGATGGTGTATGTGTGCATGAAGTTACATTGACATCAGATCCTGTCTTTTTCATGCTTCACTTCTTTCGTCAGGCAGTGTATTTTGGGACTAATCACTGGCTTTCTCCTATCAGCAACACAGAATATAAATGTGTGACAATTGTGAATTCCTTCTCCATTATTTGTGAAGCATCTTCGTTGACTTCCAGTAAGTACTTCTATGTGAGATACTCAGAATTCTTGGTTCGGGAGATGTAGTGATCACAGGGTCAATTATGTCTGCCCAGGCTTCGGCTTTTTCTATTGGTAGGCATTGCAGTGGCTGTAATTGTGTGTTAGTGGCATGAAATGTGGAAAACATGTTCAAGTATAAAGTGATTACACCATAGAATATGAAAAATATGCGTAACAATTTCCTCCATGACGATTACCTAGATACTGATAGTATCACATTTTTTGACGTCTTTCATGTAACGTCTACCATTGTCGACAGCAGAGCGAGTCGACGAATCTCGCTCGCACGGCATAAACGTAACTGGGACAAATCGCGCAACTGTTCTTCGGACGATGTATATTTTCTATTCATGCTGTTGCTGACAATGCCGTATTAGACTCAGTAGGACGAGTATTTAAATGGCAACTTATTCTTTACATGAATTAACCTTCCTTTTAGCGAATCTGGTGCATCTACAACTAGGTTTTGAAACGCTTTTTATAACCACTGAAAATTGTGTGCCAGTCTGGGGATGTCTAGAGCTTTACCCGTGAGGACGCGTCATGGACGACGGAGTGTTACGGTGGCTTGAAGTGTGTCGATCCGCTCAGGTGGTAGAGCGTTGCTAGCGAAAGGTGCAGTAAGAGTTCTTGTTGTCGGTCTTTTGGTCCGTTTTGATTTGTGACGAGTGCAACGTGGGACAGTGCTGCTGCAGTGGAAAGATGTTGGTCGGAATGGAAGAGTATGAAAAATCTGCTTTCAACAGTTATCAGAAGCCATATGAGAAGATTAATTCTGTTTTGTTAAGAAAGATAAGTTCCCAACTTTGCTAGTGTGTAACTCTGTGTATACAGGAAAAAGCGGTAGCCGGATGTATAGATTGCGAAAATGTTTTGTATAAAGGATAGGAAGCAAAAAGATAATTTCCTTGCGACGTGTTACGGACCTGCCGGACAAAGCATCAGTCGCATGTTGGAAAATGTATGAATGAAAATTTCAATGAGTGTTTTGCAGATGTGGAACCTAAGCAGGTTAGACGGTTTTCAGCCGCTGGGAAATCAGCTGTTGACTGTAAACGGGAATATTTGTCACGGATGTCATTCCAATAATCGGCAAGATTGCTGAATTATAACTACGGGTAAAATTACTTTTTTGTTAAAAAGTTGTCCCAACGCCTCTTCAAATACCTGGTGGATTTTAAGTCGAAACATACATGTTGTTATTGTCGTGGTTCCCTCCCCCTCTCCCTTTCCATCGTCTTCCGCTTTGTGTTACACAGGGCATACAGTAAAAAACTGGATGCCGTATTTGAGGGGGTGGAGGTTCGCAATTATACACCCTTCATCTATGTCTATTCTCCTCAAGCCACTATACGGTGTGTAGCGGAGGGTACTGAGAGTACCAATGCCACCCCCGCTCTTCCACTTGTCTCGGATTGTGCACGGGAAGAACGATGCTCGTTACCTTCCATGTGGGCTGAATGTGTCTAATCTTTGCCTTGAAGCCCCTTTCGTGAGATATGCTGGGATTGGACAAAAATGAGAGAACACCGCTAGAAATATATGCTTCAACATAAATCCAGATGCAAGCCAAGCCTGCAGGTGGCTGTGCTATTTGGCGACGAACAGCACCTGTGCAATGCCCTCAATATGCTGAAAGTGTCAGTCGAGTTCAGTAGTGTGTTATGCGTAGTTGTGAGTGCATAATATCGGAGGTAAGTGAATTTGAACGTGGGGTGTGTTGTTGCTGCACGTATGATGGGTGCTTCCGTAACGAAGCTAGCCAAAGTGTTTGTTGTTTCTGGAGGCACCGTATCAAAGATTTGTACCGCATACAAGGAAAGTAGAAAATCATCCGCTGGTCACAAAACGGACGAAAGTGCGCGTGTTGAGTGTTCATGACGGACGGTCATTGAAGAGAGTTGTGACGAAAAATAAGAGGGCACCAGTTGCAAAAGTCACTGCAGAACATAATATTGCACTCGCGAATCTTGTCAGCACCAAAACAACACGAGCGGAACCCCATAAGGTTAGAATTCAGGGCTAGCTTGAATTCCAAAAACTCGTAATTGACGCTGATTCCCGTGACAGTAAAAGTGGTACCGAAGCCATAAAACCTGGTATATGGTGCAATGGAAGAATGTCAATGAGTCTTGTTTCACACTGTTTCAACAACAAGAGTGAAACTTTGCGGAGGTTCGGTGATTATTTGGGCAGCCATGTCGTGGCATTGCATGGTTCCCATAGTTACTCTGTAATGCATTACTGCCGAGGATTATGTGACCATTTTGCCTGATCAGGTCCATTCCATAGTACATTGTTCTTTCCCCATGTCGATTCCGTGTTCCACTATGTCATGTCCCCAGTTGACATAGCTCGCATCGTCCAGGACTGGTTTTGTGAGCATGAAGATGAATGGTTGCATCTCCTCGGGGCACCACGGACGTCATATCTCAGTATTATTGAGCGTTTTTGGTCTACTTTGGAGAGGGGGATGTTTGATCGCTATCAGTTGAACTAGCCACGATTCTGCGAGAATAATGGTATATGGAAACCAAACGGGACTCGTCTTTATCGATTCCGAGAAGACTGGAAGCTGTTTTGAATGCCAACGGTTTTCCTTTACCGTATTAGGCACGATAGTGTGTTGCGTTTTTAGTGTTTTCATATATTTGTTCACCCATGTATGTAGGAGGAAACAGTATATTATTTGACTCTTCTAGGAAATTTAACAGTAAGCACACAGTGATGCACGACGCCGGCCTCTTGACCCGTCAGCCACTGGGGTTAAATGAACATCTCCACGGTAATGCGCCTCTCTTTTTTGAATCTTTCGTATTTCGTTTGTCAGTGCTTTGAGGTACGGGTCCCAAACTGATGAGCAGTATTAAAGTCTCCGGCGAATGAGGATTTTGTAACCCAATAAGCTTCGTGGGTGGGCTACGCCTTCTAAGGATTCTTACAGTGAACGTGTCTGGCGTATGCCTATGCTATGCTATGATTTGTTTTGTGTGATCGTTCCACTCTGTGTGCCTACTCAGATATTTAATGGATGCGTCTGATTTCAGTTCGGCTATGGTGTACTTGTACGATAGCTGCTCTTGCCGCGTATTTATGCACAATATGTTGAATTTATGTTAAGGGTCAGCTGCCAGTCCTTGCACCAAGCGTCGATACTCTGCAGACCTTCCTGTACTTCGCAGCAATTTTCTAATGTTGCGACTTCCCTGTATACACTATTATCAGCGGAGAGCCTCATAGAGATTGAGACGGTACCTCTAGCTGAAAAGGACCACCTTCCCGCCATTTTTATTTTTGAATTGAAAAAAAAAAGCAGTTGATCATAGCGCCTGACGTGTTCAAAGTATATTCTAGAGATGGGCAAACTCGTTCATCCTTGGGAACTAATTCACCGGTGATCGCTCTTTTTTGGGAACTAATCATTTTTATTCGTTCACCACTCAGATGTGCATGGTATATGGTTCTTATGACAAATTGAAAATTAGTAGCATAGGTGACTGAAGATGGAAGGTGCCAAGAGGGGCATTTGCCTCACCTCTGGAGTACAGAGTTTTTATTCATTACAGAATTCTCACACACTTGTAGAAGTAATTTTCGTGATTCTGCAAAACCTCTCGTTTAGCCAACTGTCGCGTTATGTGGCTGATCGCAGTGAAATAATATAAGGTGGCACGAAAAAGCGGCCGCGAGTACCGACTGCTCGCCAATTACGCACGATTTGTTGACCGGTACGAGCAGAATAGATAAACATGTACTAACTAGGCAGTAAAGAAATAACAAATAAGCTAATACAACCAACTACTTCGAAACAATAGATGTCGATTGGTGGGCGACAGTGAGCAGTCTAATACTCGGGGCAGATTTTTCGTGCGCCACCCTGTACCACTGAAATAATATTGTAGAACTTATCGTATTCTCTTTACAAAATGTCAGCAGACACTCGATTACGGAGGGCGGACTTCATTCGGTTGTAAGTCGTTCTGCCTTCTATGACAATGAACATGCCCTTTTACCTTGAATAAAAAAAAGACGGAAAAGGCCAATTGTGTGTACCGTGCCGACTTCCTCTGCATGTGTAATAACAAAAATCTTGCCTTTCTATAAGTATGTCTTCTGCTGTTTATCGAAAAAGTGAAGAAAGCTGATATGCCCTTTTGTTACCTGAAAAGATGTATGTTTTACATACCAAGTAATTCTTATGCAATTTATGTAACTAAAAAAAAGAAATACATGCCGGCCGCGGTGGTCTAGCGGTTCAGGCGCTCAGTCCGGAACCGCACGACTGCTACGGTTGCAGGGTCGAATCCTGCCTCGGGCATGGATGTGTGTGATGTCCTTAGGTTAGTTAGGTTTAAGTAGTTCTAAGTTCTAGGGGACTGATGACCACAGATGTTAAGTCCCATAGTGCTCAGAGCCATTTGCACCATTTTTAAAAAATACATTTTAATTGCCGGTCGTGGACGATGAATAGAATACGAAAAGAACCAGAAGTCCAGATTTCAAAAAAGGTTTGAAGCAGATCTAGAATGGGCGTGCGCAGCGAACGAAACGACCAACTCGATACTGAACTAAGTAGGAGCAGTAAGCAGTGGAACTGCGACGAGTGGCCACGCGGAGTCCGGCAGACCGAGGCTGGAACGAGACTGCCCGACGTGCCGTTGCGGGAACGAGATTCCTAGAATCCGTTCCTCGCCCCCTTCCATTCATCTTGATGAACCGTTCCTTTGGACCCGTTCGTTCACGAACGACCCATCTGTAGTATATTACTGTAAACTACATTTGGTGTTTTGTTTCGGGTGCAAAGTCGAGTAAGTTTAACACGCTAAGTGAAGTTGTCCGTGCGAGAAACCATATCTTTTTGAAAAATGAAATGATCGTATGGCATATATTGGCCGGGATAGCCCCTTCGGTGTTGTCACTCAACAATAGTGGAATGTTTGCACTTGCTTAATTGATAGTAAACTTATCGGAAATTGGAGCATCTTAAAGCTGAATGGCAAAGTAGTTGAAATGCGCGGAACTTATCCGATTAATATTTCTGCTTCTGGGATGTTTAGAAGTTAAATTTTTCTTCCCCTGGGATATTCTGTATAGACTGATTCGTTTGTTGGACAACGTCATTTTTCGTTGCTACAATTGTTGGCTCACACAGCCATTCTTCACTTAACATAATTTCTCTCTCTAAGAGGACAGACTTAATCCATTAGTTGTTCCTCTATGCCGGCCGGAGTGGCCGAGCGTTTTTAGGCGCTATAGTCTGGAACCGCGCGACCGCTACGGTCGCAGGTTCGAATCCTGCCTCGGGCATGGATGTTGGTGATGTCCTTAGGTTTGTTAGGTTTAAGTAGTTCTAAGTTCTAGGGGACTGATGACCTCAGAAGTTAAGTCCCATAGTGCTCAGAGCCATTTGAACCATTTTTTTGTTCCTATATGTTTACTGCATTGCGCAACTCATAGGTTAAGACTTTTCTGCGCGAGTGCGAAACAATGCAATATGTGCCGTTTCCAAATTGTTTTTTAGAACTTTTTGGAATAGTCTAGAGCATTCTATAACATCCATAAAAGATCGAGAACGTTATAGAACAACTTCGAATTTTTTTTCGTGAAGAATACATTGATTCGAGAGACAGATGTCCTGCTTCCTTTTCAGACACTTAAGTCTCCACGAGCACAGAAGCTACCATCTGACAACCATTATAGTGCACCCGGGAACCAAGTGTGTGTGTGTGTGTGTGTGTGTGTGTGTGTGTGTGTGTTTTAGGAGATAGAGAGAGAGAGAGAGAGAGAGAGAGAGAATTTATTCTTTGAGTGTCATCGCCCCCTGACAACTGGAAAAAGAGCAACTGGCGTTGTCAGATTTTGCGGACAAATTACGAAACTTGTCTGTGGGTCTGTTCTGCAAGTGAACAGCTGTGCGGTGAGGTGAGGGATGCGCAGTCGCTGCCAAATCCGGACGCTTCACGATTCAGCCGCTTTCTGGACTGCGCGCAGTAAAGACTGCCGGCAGTAAACTAGGGCCATCGGTTCACGTAAAGCGCCGGTCGGTCCTCTCAGGCTCCCCCTTAAATCTCTTCTCGCCAGGCTCTATTGATCCGTGTGTAAAAGGAGTGTTCTTTTATAGAAATCCGTAGCTTTGCTGGCCACTCATGTTGACTAGTTGGCCGTTTCCGGTTAAGACTGCACGTTTTGCGTACAGAAAGGTACGCGGCCCACTTTTTTAAAGACCTAAAGTGCACGGGTTAGACGTCTTGGCGAATATAAAAAATAGCTGCTGTTCCTCTGTAAGTGCCCGATGTAATTACACCCCAAATAAACGATTTTATGTTGCTGACTGTTTCTCTCTGTGGTAGTCGTCGTATCTTGAAAATCAGTTGTACCTCAGTTGTTACTGTGACGATAAGTTCACTACAGTTTTACTAAAAACCAACTAACATCTTGTAACAAAGGAATTAAAATTAAAAAAAGGATTGATCGAATGTTTTGGGAGGATTAGAGACGATATAGATCATGATGCTTTTTAAGAAACAGTCCCGTCCATCGCCCCCCAATAACGTTGTTGATGTGACTATAAATTCGTTCTAGAGCTGGGAAACTCTCACATGGTGATATGCCAGTAAAGGTCTCTGATTTTCAGCATAAATCAGTGTAATCTAATGGGCATAATTAGACGATTATGGTATGATGGATCGTCGGTCGTAACCGTAAACCATCCGAGAGTATGAAGAGTGATTCAAGATAGTAAGAGGACTTATATCGTGCCGAGGGAAAGACTGATACCAAACTGAAATTTATTGGGCGTATTCCAATGAAATGTAATTCTTCCACAATGGTCACACACAAAAACTCGCTAGCTTTAATAAAGGTCGTCCGCGTGGACTAGAAGCGACTTCGGAAAACGTAGTAGGTTCAGAAAATTGAAGTGCTGTGGGTTGTGACGGATGTGCTTAGTCAGCGCGAGGGAGCCGCAGAATGAAGTATCCAATGGGAAACGATACAAGAAAGGCATTGCGCTGAGGGAAGAATCTTACTGTCGATTGCCCCCCAAGATTGCGTTCCAGTACGAATCAGCTAACGCATTACTTGCCCAACATTTCATCTCACACAACTAGGACTACTTTAAAAATCAGACAAGCTCATGCTTTTCCAGGGATGCAACAAAAAATTGTCTCCCGTCGTAATCTCCTGCGAACGGGGAGTAAAGATGCGGAAATTCTTCTAATGCCCTGTACACCATACGCCACGCACTGTACGATGGCTTGCGTATTGCGAATACAGGTGTAGACGTTGTGTGTTAACCACTGTTACACGTCGTTGTTACACGTCGTTAGATCACAGAAAACGTCGTTGTATCGGTGGGACTTATTAATCATCATAGGCGATAATGACTGAGGGAATGCTAAATTGTTCGGCGAGATGTATGTGCGCGCATTGAAACGAAGCAACCCGTAGAGTTTATCGTAATATGCATCCTACTTCGTTATAGGGCAAATTAGATTTACGTACTACGTTACTGCTTTCCTTGCGCTGTTGCATAGGTAAGAAGAGATGCTGAAAAAGAAACCATGCTGATTTCGGCGCTCCACTATAGTAAGACTCACTGCAGAAAATTCCGAGTGAGTTCGACTCAGTAGCTCCACTTTAGTTATCCGATTTACCCATCTGCAGCGTCTTCTGTAACACCAAAGCTTCTGTTCTCATTTTGTCCGAAGAGCTTATCGTCCACGTTTCATTTATGTTTAAGGCTAAACTCCACACAAACAAGTTCAGAAAAGACTTCCCAACTGCACAGCGAAATTTGTTGAGAAAACCAATGTTGGTGGATAGATAATCATTCCCTAGAAGTAGTCACCGACGTCGTGAGAACCCATAGCTGTATTCTCTCATTATTCGTCAGCTGTACTCGTGCGCTTGTAACTCACTTCGCCGGCACGCTCTGCAGAAATTTGCGGCGACGTCAGTCGTAGAACGTTGCTGAGGCGAGCAAATTGCGCAGCACGCGAAGCGTCTGAGCTGCGACTCGCAGCAAGCAGCGCTGGTTGCAACTAGGCGACTTGTTATTTCTCTGGCCTTGTCAAATTTGACGTTGTATTCCACGCTGTCTCTTCTGTCACTGGCCACTGGTTACTGGTGACGCTGTTGTGAATGACTGGAAATACTTCTGCCTCACTGTTACTAATCCTCACGACCCCATAAAAAGCTGTGCATCTGAAAGGCTTCCGAACAACATCCCTCGCCTTCTGCATAGCAGTGAAGAGGCTACAGTGTTACCCTGGCACGCCTCTAGCGTTAAACGTATGTTTAATTCTGGATCGTTCCTGACGGCTTAATGTCCCACTCGCATCCAGGTAATTACTAAGGGAGCAAAACCAGACGAGGGCATCAGGGGAATTTGTAGCTAAAGATGATCAGTATCAGGCTGACCGTACCGAAACTGTCAACTTTTTCGAAGATTAGTAACTTAAGCAATACAACGCGTGCTAAGTGTTAGCAAAGTGGAAAGGTCATTGTGACTGGCTGTTTGTCAACGTCTTTTGAGCTGTGCACGGCGGCGCCCAACATAGCCCCCATCCATTGGAGTGGTCTCGAAGCGATTTGTTGCCAAATAAACTGGAATTCAGTTTCTCATTAAGGCTGTCATTTGTCGTTGCTAACAAGGCAAACGAATTAGATCCTTGTACGTCTCTTATTCACGCTGGCTGTGGCAAGTGTGTTTCAGCCTTGATATAAGGCATGCATGTTCGCAGAAATGTTGGAGTGGCCATTCATGATGGCCAACTGATGTCACCATCGAAAGGTAGTAATGTTCTGCTGGAGACTTGTGACCTGCGTATATTCGTCTTTAGAGACCTGATTATGACTTTGGTCAAAGATATTGTCTGTCTATGCCTCATTTGAAGAACAGTTCAACGATATCAACTTCTGTGAGACAGCTTACGTTTCCTGAAGGGAGAACACGTCTGTGGGGAAAGCAATGCAAGTTTCGGCCAGTGTGGTATTATTAGAACATATCATGCTTACATATAGATCTGCCTCGAATCTTGATTTTGGCTTACCTTTGTACCATACGTTCGCTTAGTGATTCAGCAAGACCACGCCAAAATCAATATTTTATTTTCTCGCATTTTTACCGTTATATTGTTAATGTAGTAAGAACAGCATTGCTAGTACCATTTTTCTACTGATCTGTTAGAATTCTTAGCACCCAGTGTGCACAAATTTTGTGTCAATACAGACGTCCTGTCACAGTTTCGTAAACAATAATCTACACTTACCGGCTCTGATATATTTGTCACGTGCGGTGGTTCTGTATAATAGGGATACCATTTTTTCCGGTGTTTCATACTAAAGGAACGTCTTCTGAACCTGTCATTGTCAATGGTATCAGTTTGTCCATTCCCAATAATTAACTCGTAATAGTGACACGATACACCACAATAGTCTGATGAATGTGAAATTGTACCATTTTCTAAATTTAAACATTTTCACAGCAAGTGTACGGTGGTTGCCCTGTGGTTTGAGTGGGGGAAAGAGGCAGTTGCTGTCTCGTATCATTTTGCGCTCCTTTCTTTCCTTCATTCTCGCAATTCCTGAATGGCGCGCTGGAAGAAAGTGTCTGCAGGGTTTAATGTAAGGCGTAATAATTGGGCATTTCTGCGACTCTTTTCGCGCCGACGAAACAAACCAGTGCCGAAACACGCAGGCTATAGTTGATTTTCACATATTTCGTTGGTACAACTCTGTAAGCGTCACATATTCACCGTCGCCGTTCGGGTGGCGGTCTGCTTCGTGAATGAATTAAACTTCAGATTTTTTTTCTAGTACTAGATTAAATCGCTCCAAACGGTTAACTGTAGATAAGTAATGTGTAATTGATTCAAGTGACTGATCAAAGTATGTAGCCAAGAAAGTGTATTTCTGCCTACTTATGGATTTGTTTGTATTACGAAAAATGTCCAGTTATCGCAGCAGATGCCTACTATCTGCATGTGTTCCTGCACTTAGCATTGTCTGATGCGATATTTTTGTATAGTTGCCCCGAGCGAGATGAGTCGATTCGTTATCGAGAGGACTGTGGTTCAAACACCCGTCCGGCCATTGAGATTTATACTTGCCTTGGTTTCCCAAAATCGCTTAAGGCAAATGTTGAGACACTTCCTTTAACCGGTTTCTTTCCCTAACCTCAACTTGTGCTTCCTGTGTAATGGAACTCCTTTCATTCTTGCTTTTTTTTCCGAAAGCTTTCACAACTCGCGTTTCGAGGACTTTATGCATCGCAGGCATAATTTTTACAAGTAACGGTAAACACGTGAATACGCACGCAATTGTCTTCACGTTATGGAACAGTATATTAATGACCACTATGAAGCAGTGTAGTGTGTACATGCAGATGTTTTTTACTTTCTATCTGGCTCTCGAAGATTAAGATGATAGTTCTAAACTGACACCACAGTGAAGGGTATATAAGAACTACATATTTGGCAATCACTGCAGTACGCGTCTGCGCACCAAATGTTGGTACATGTCGGGGTAATCGGTTGTTCCAGTGACTTAAAACCGTCGGTCATCAAGCCATTGTTTCAGGTGCAACAAGAAGTAATAGACGCAGGGAGGATAGTCTAAAACCGCCAACGGAAGTGTTTAATATCATTTGTGGTAGCGTTATGTGGACTCGGATTGTGGAGGACTATACCGGTCGACAATTTTTCACGGCACCGACTTTGGATGACACGTCTTAACTCCAACACGAAGAAATTTACAAGTAAATCGCAAATTATGGGTGAGCAGAACGCAGTGTTTGGTCTACTTGTTACACAATTACGATGCCTGCCACTGCACTATTCGTCACGCACATTCGTACGACTGATCCTAAAAGTCACAATGCGGTTGTCTAGCCATTCCGTCGTTCATTACTTTGGGCCGAACTCCCGAAGAATTTGAGCAGCTGTATGTCTTTTTACACATATAAAACGAATTGAAGCATGCAGTATGCAATTAGCGGTAGCGACGATTTTGCGAATCCATTGTTTTTTCACAGGCAATCCAAACAGTGATTTGCGTAGCTCTGTTTACGACAGTTGGCGCTCCATTCGTACATCCTTGTTCTGAGCTGCAAACTCTCGAATATAATCAAACGGCCCTTACTTTCGAATACGTTTCATATTTACAAGGGTCATTGCGAAACTAGCTACTCCTGTGTTTTTTTTTGTTTTGACTTTGTGTCGTTATCGGACTATGTTCGTGTAGTACTAATTTTTGAATCTTCTGCGGATGACCTATTGATTTCATTGTGCTCCGACATAATTTTATGATAGTGGAAGGGGGACGTACAAACATGGCGTCATACGTCAAGGTTCTTACAAAACGGAAATGAGTCATCGAAGTTCTCACCGCTGAACAAATACCGCCAGTTAAAATCTGTCGTCGCTTACTAAAGGTTAATTGACAGCACCGGCGGCGTCAATGTGATCTATTGGTTACTGCGTTCCAGTATTGGTGGGAAGGATACGCACAGGAAAGCGAGGCACCTGTCCATCATACTCAGTTGTCATCCTTCATAATGAAGCCCACCTAGATCAAGTAATGCATGAAGACCGGCGGGTTACGACCAAGGAAATGTTTGCCCAGGTGAATGTCTGCTGTGATGCTATAGGCAAGGTGTTAAGCAACCACTTTCATCACAAAGTTTGTGCGATATGGGTCGCGCTAGTGTTTACACGAGATCAAAAAATCCGTCGAATGGTAATTTGTCACGACCTGCTAGACGAATATGAGACTGAATGTGACAGTTTTCTGAACACAGTCGTCGTCGAGGAGACATGGTGTCACCACGGCGACCCAGAATCAAAGTGTTTCCGTGGACTGGCGACATGTAAATTCTCCAAAATAAAAGTTCAGAACACATTCATCCCAGGCAGTGATGTTTATAAGTAAGGCAAGGTGTGCTGCTTTTGCGTGTCTTGGAGGCTAAAGCAACTGAATATTCACAACACTACCAAACGACAGTGATAGGGCTGAAAGGCCGAATTTCCAGGGTCAGCCCTGGAACGCTAGGCCCCACAACAGTTTTGCGACTGTGGACCACATTGCCAAGCTTGGTTGAACTGTGCTCCATACTCACTGTACAGTCGTGATTTAGCACCATAGACTTACATCCCTTGGGCCTATGAAAGATGGACAACGTGGCCAATATTTTCCAGCCTTGCACGTTGTCGTCAAAGCTTTAAGACTGGCTAGCATCAATTGGGTCAGCTTTTTACGATCGTTGCATGCAGCCTGTGGTTCTTTGTCGGCAAAGGTGAATAACGAGTGGTGGTGACTATGTGGAAAAATAGCAGTGTCTAGCTGAAACCTTGTATTAAATCGCGTTGCTGTTCCGAATCTGGTTGTTTCCATGTAAATAAATGTTGAGAATGGCCATTGTATTAAACGGTTACTGAACACATCAGTACTTCCGAACTGCGAAACTTTTAAACTGATCGTGACGTTGGATATAGTCTGCGCCCGCGCGTTGTTCGTTTCGACGTGGCCCAAAGGTATACAGAGTACACGCCGGCAACTGGCGGAGCGGTAGCGGTTATCAGCGAGCTGGGGTGAAGTGTGGGCGACAATGGGACAGCGGTGAGGGGTGGGGTACAGCTGCTGGCCCGCATTGTGCCCGGGGCTGCAGTCATTCAGCGGCGCGCTTCCACTGACGTCACCTGTCCGTACAGCTCAGTTCAGATTGTACCGGGCGAGGTTACACCGGAGAGTTCGTCGTACGGCCTTCCTGCTTTCCATTCACTTCTCGTTGCTTTACTTGGCGCCCTAATAGATATAGAGCTTGGTTGCCAGCGTAGAGATAGAATGTTCGTTACAAATTCCATAAATCATTCGAATGATTCTTTCATCGAAATGATGTGGGTCATGCAAGTTAACAGCGTATGCATATATGATAGGTGTTAACATTAATGAACTTGTTATTTTTAGTCCTAGTCATGCAACTACAGTTTATTTACTTATTGGCTACCAGTTTTTAAACAGAAATTCATCATTGAATAGGAGGAGTTGTGAAGGAGAAATGATTTTAATCGGATTTAAAACTTGCTTCGCGACATGTCGGACATTTTATGTTATTTGGCACATGATCAAAATTTTTTGTTGTTGCATATTGAACTCCTTTCTGAGCTAGTGGTAGCTTAACAATGGGTAATAAAGGTTAATTTTTCCCCTTTCGTGTTGTAGGTATGGACGTCACTGCTCTCAAATTGTGATGGATTATTAATGACGGATTTAATTAGCGAATACGTGTGTTATGATGGCGCTGTTGACACTCATAGTTTCTTGAAAAGGTACCGACATGTCCTCCATGGGTGAACACCACATATTATTCTTCCTTCGCACTTTTGTGCAATCAATACTTCATTTGTAAGTGCTGAGTTACTCCATCAAATTATTCAGCAAGATATTACTCAGAGGAAATATGCAAAATATGTCGAGAGGTTGATATGTTTGTTTTCAAGATTAGCTGTTATATGAAGAGGAAAAGTAGCTGAACTTGTTTGAAAAGCATCTTCCAGTTAAAGTTTTCATCAATAAGTACATCCAAAAATTTGGAGCATTCTACCCTATTACTGACTCCTGCCCATGTGCTGCATCAGTTGTTGGTGTGACCCTATTTGTTTTAGAGTATTGAATATAGTGTGTTATCTCAAAATTTATGGAGAATTTTATTTCAGATAACCACTTAGTAATTCTTTGAAAAATGTGAGCAACAGTGTCTCGTTTTGCTTTCTTTCTAGTGAGATTTATTAAAACACTAGTATCATCTGCAAAAAGTACCAATTCTGCATGTTGAGTGTGTGGTGGAAGGTCTTTTATATATAATACGAATGGACCTAAAATTCAATCCTGTGGGACTTCCTTTGTGATTTTTTTTTTTTTCTCCAGTCACTAAAATTTTCCACCTTTCATACCATCTGAATTATTTAGTACAATTTTTTGCCTTCTGTTTAAGTACGATTCAAACCAGTTCTGCGTAAAGCCGTCAGTTCCATAAAACTTCAGTTTTTCTAAGATAGTAACGTGTTCTACACAGTCAAACTCCCTGGAAAGATCACAGAATGTGGTGGTGGTAGACATTAGATGCACAACAGTAATTCTTTAGCGCTTATTCTATAATTTTTTGACATGAGTTTGCAGATACGTGTGCGGTGTTACATCTCACCTGCCGACATCTTACGCTAACAACTGAAACCCAGCACAGTTGATGCCATACATGTGGTCTTGGAAGCGTCTGACTCGATTGCACTTGCGGGTGCGAATAGGGAGTCCACTTGAACTTCAATTACTCAGAGCTAATCAAGGAGCTGTAGATGAACAGGAAGGGCATTACCACCATCATAATAGCGGGAAGGGCCCAGATTATACTCCTTAATTTCGATAAACTCTGCATTTAAGATTTACGAGGACTGTCCGAAAAGCAAGTATAGTTCTGTTCTACCGCCACCGCAGCGCTAGTGTGATTTACACTAGTGCACATTCGCACTTGTCTCTCTGGTTCATTGTCTTTCCACTTAGGCCTTTGCAGCCGGATTGTGTTTTCATTTGCTAGTGACGGTTCAAAATGTTTCAGGCAACCTGTGAGCCCACAAACTGTGAAGTGCGTTCTGTAATATTGTATTTGAACGCAAAAAATACTAAGCCAGCTGAAGTTCGTCAACTTGTAAGAGATTCATGAAGAAAATGTAATGACTGATGGAATAGTGAGGAAGTGGGTGAAACAATTCAGTGGGGGACGAACCAGTGTTCATGACGAAGCACGGAGTGGGTGACCTTTTGTTGTCCGTGATGGTTTGGTTGAGAAAGTGAACGAGAAAATTCGAGAAAACAGACTGTTCACATACGAAAACTTTGTGATGAGAGTTTCCACAGACTTCAAAAGCTGTTTGACCTGAGATCGTGACAAATGGTTAAATTTTCGCAAATTGTGTTTTCGTTGGATTCCGAAAAGTTTACGGATATCCACAGAACGAAGAGACTTCCCAGTACTTTGACGGTTATTATTCGGTACTGTAATGAGGGAGATGAATTCTTAAACAGTATTGTGATGAAACTTGGGTTTGTCATGTCACTCAAGAATCAAAACAGTCGATGGATTCGAGGCATTCAAGTTACCACAAAAAAGACAAATTCAAAACAACGTTGTCAGCACAAAAAATCATGTGCAGTGTTCTGGGACAGACAGAGAATTCAGCTTGTTGAGTTCCTTGCCAGAGGTCAAACCATGTGTAAGGTACGATACTGTGAAACACTGAGAGAATTTCGACGCGCAATTCAAAACAAAAGGCATGGAACACTTAGTGAAGGCATCGTGTTGCATCATGAGAACGCATGTCCCCATTCTGGTGGTGAACCGAGCGAGATGGCTCAGTGGTTAGCACACTGGGCTCGCACTCGGGACGACGACGGTTCAAACCCGCGTCCGGCCATCCTGTTTTAGGTGTTCCGTGATTTCCTTAAGTCGCTTCAGGCAAATGCCGGGATGGTTCCTTTGAAAGGGCACGGTCGATTTACTTCCCCACCCTTCTATAATCCGATGGCATCGATGACCTCGCTGGTTGATCCCTACCCCAAGTCAACCGACCAGCGGGTGCCACTTGAACATCCAGTAATTCGATTGGGAACAGTTCGATCACCCACCTTCTGACTGCCGCTTGTTTGTGAATTTGAAGCGTGATTTTCTAGGAAGGCGCTTCGACAGCGATGACGACGCAAAAAAAAAATAAGTTCAGCAGCGGTTGTCTTCACCGGCAGCATCTTTCCATGAATAGGACATAGAAAAGTTGTTTCCCGACTATGACAAATGCTTGAACAATGGTGGCAGCTTTGTAGAAAATAGTTAAGAATGCTGTTTCTTCTAAAAATAAATTTTTGTTTGAAAAAATTCTTCAGAGTTTGTTTTCCAAGACGATACTTACTTTCCGGACATGCCACGTACAAAGCAACAGAAAACGGGAGGAGAGAGTGTAACTAGTGTTCAATATTATGTTCACATGTTATCAAGCATCAAATGAAATGTTACAAAATTGTAATCAATGAAGTCACTATGGGTTGAGACGAGCGAGAGGGAAAAATGCTAGCAGCGAGGAACAACAGTGGATCAGGACGGCGCGTTGCGCAGCCTATAGTGCGTAGCATCCCGTCGTGTTGTACCGACGGCGGCTGGTGGTTGTCCGTAAAGTACTGTTGTAAACGTGGACGCTACAAATTGACTAGTCGAGGACACCGACAAAAGCGATGCTGAATGACCCTGCTGCCTGTTGGATCCTTTTTAAAAACTAGGTCCCAGCAATAAAACGGCAGATTATCAGCAGAGGCACAATTGCCCATTGTCATACTGAACGTCTCGTTCTGCAAAAAGGAACGCCATCTTACCAGCGAGTTGTAAGGGACCTGTTAGCTTGCCCTTAACAGGCTGGTACTAACCGCTAACTAACTTCCAGGAATGTCGCTCTAAGCGCCGCGCGTCCCTTTTCAAACGGAGGAGCTTAGAAACGACCACCGCCATCTTGGTGACCACTAATAATATTTATAGCTTGAATGATGTTCCATTAAAATTAACCTGATCCAGAACTCCTGTACATAGGCAATACTGTTAAATAAGTTCCACGTTAGTTTATTTGCTGATACGCTCAGAAAACCTGGAGGTAAATTTTTTAATATATTGTTCGGATCCGAATTAACACAAAATTTTAAGCTTTGGCACGCTCATCTTGCCGTTTCCTAAAATAAAGCGCACATCCCCAGCGTAAATTTGGTTCTGCCCTCTCATTGCAGTGTAAAATACACCCATTTAAAATACGACATTGATTCGTACTTTGTCAACCTCTCGCTGAAGGACGAAACCATGCGTCTGGGGACAGTGTCCTGAGTCTAAGACGGGTCAGGGTTACTTCGTCCCACCGGAGTGACCCGTGTGAAGTACGCCTTGGTTGGATAATCTGCTTCACCGACCACAGTTCGTCGCTTGGGGCATATAGATACTTACCTCAGAATGACTTAGCTGTAAACGAAGGCAACCAGTCTTATCATCGTACACGGAAAAAAGAGCGGTAAGGAGATAAAAGTTGTGCACTCAGCAGATATATTGTAACAATCATAGCTCAACTAGTTAGTGATTTAATAATTTCAACATCGGAATATTTTTAAACAGAAGCTCAAGCTGGCTCCTTCGATAATAAACTGGCTGACAGGAAAACAGCGAAGGACCCGAAAGACATGGTCGGATGTCAATGTAACACCATACATTTTTGTCATCGACGGGTTGCCATTCTTTGTGATGGATAGAACCACCACCAGACTGCATCAGTATTTTTAATGTTTAGTATTGTTAGCAGGCCTGGTAGGGTGTGTGAAGAGCGTCAGATGTTCAGTGGTCGGTGTGAATAACACGGAGATGCCGCAAGAGACAGTTATCAGCACCTGCAAACTTTGAAAGGGATCTCATTGGGGGTCCCTATTTGTCCGGCTTGTAGAGGCGTGCAATATATGGATTAATCGGGCATTCGGATGTGACAGAGGTCCGATGTTTGACTGCCTGGGAACGTGGGGAAGATCACCTCGTCAAGGTTCAAGTCGACCGCGTATGACCACAAGAAGATATGATCGGCGTATTGTGTACCAGGCACATAGTAACATTTGCGTCGGCCATCCAAGAACAATTAATGACTCCCTGCAACATTGTGTGTCTACCTACAGCATTTTGTGCGAAAGCAGCTGGAATAGGGAATTAACGCTTGGTGTAAGGAGCGTGAACATTGGACGATTGAACAACGGAAGAACGTTGTGTGAATTGAAGAATCATGGTACACAATGTAATGATCCGATGACATTGGTGGGTATGGCGAATGCCCGGTGAACGTCATCTGCCAGCGTGTGTAGTGCCAACAGTAAAATTCGGAGGCGGTGGTGTTACGGTGTTGTCGTGTTTTTCATGGAGGTGGCTTGCACCCCTTGTTTTGCGTGGCACCGTGTTACAGCACGGGCCTACATTGATGTTTTAAACACGTTCTTGCTTCCTACTGTTGAAGAGCGATTCGGGGATGGCGATTGCATCTTTCACACGATCGAGCACCTGTTCATAATGCACGGCCTGTGGCGAAGTGGTTACACGACAATAACATCCATGTAATGGACTAGCCTGCACAGTCGTGACCTGAATCCTATAGAACATCTTTGGGATGTTTGGGAACGCCGACTTGGTGCCAGGCCTCACCGACTGATATCGATACCTCTCCTCAGTGGAGCACTCCGTGAAGAATGGGATGCCATTCCCAAAGAAACCTTCCAGCACCTGATTGAACGTATGTTTGCGAGAGTGGAAGCTGTCATCAAGGCGGACCTTATTGAATTCCAGCATTACCTATGGAGAACGCCACGAACTTGTCATTTTCAGGCAGGTGTCCGGATACTTTTGATCACATAATGTTTTTTTAAGACTTGTTTGATTTTCTTTTTAATGTATTGAGTATATATTATGTAGTCTTATTAAAATCCCCTGATATTAATGTACTTCTCTTCAAACCTTACAGATTAATTTACGCAAATAACTAGAAGTGTGATTCTTTGTGCGGATTTGTATTGTTAAGATGCGAAGATGAAGTTGTGTTAAGACTCGTAGCATTGATGAAACAAAATCGAAGGGATTTAGAGAAGAGCCCGTCGGTAGATTTCCAAAAAATTGTCGGTATTTAGAATTCTTTAAACAACTATTTTTATCTTTCGTTAATAACAAAACAACTTCTGAACAGAAAAAGATACTCAACCGTTAATTGTGTTAACCTGTGCACGTACGGTCATTTTTCGTATACGCTTTCCTTCTTTTTCGTCGTACGTAGAAAGATGCTTTATTACATGTAATATCATTCTAATGCCGTTGAATTGCTAATTTTTCTCCCATAACTTTGCTGAGCGAAGCCGTCAAGTTTCAATAGAACCCAAGGAATAACCTCAATTGCGAGCGTATTACGTTGGGTTGTTAATCTCGTATAATTCGCTGTCATTTAGGGGCTGTGACGCAGTTTTTAAATACTGTTGACACATCGTACCCTAGGCTAGTTGGTCTCCGCTTTTCAGGGTACTGTTCGAGGAACGAACTTAATTTGTTCTCTAGTGATATTTGTTAATGAGGAAGCTGCTGTGTCGCAATGAGTCTGAAATGCCTTTTAAATTATGTACGGATCATGGGAAGGGATCAGTAGCTTTGTTGGTACTGCCCTTCAGATTTGTGACCTGCTCTTTAAGCGTTCCGGGTACGTAACGTAGCTGCGTAACGGCATAGAGGCGCGTACTGCGTCTGGTAAAGTGGTATCTACAGGGATCTGATCGACTTCCTGAAACCACCTATACTGTGGTGTAGGTTGGGGTCCCAGGTATCATACTCTGCAGCCATTTACCCTGGGGTACCCTAATTAGCGAGTTATAGAGAAAGGAGCGTTTCATAATTTATTACGCTTTAAAAATAAGATTGTTTACAAAACGGCTGTCGCCTAGCCGTTAAGTTTCCAGAATGAGATTTTCACTCTGCAGCGGAGTGTGCGCTGATATGGAAACATCCCCCAGGCTGTGGCTAAGCCATGTCTCCGCAATATCCTTTCTTTCAGGAGTGCTAGTTCTGCAAGGTTCGCAGGAGAGCTTCTGTAAAGTTTGGAAGGTAGGAGACGAGATACTGGCAGAAGTAAAGCTGTGAGTACCGGGCGTGAGTCGTGCTTCGGTAGCTCAGATGGTAGAGCACTTGCCCGCGAAAGGCAAAGGTCCCGAGTTCGAGTCCCGGTCGGGCACACAGTTTTAATCTGCCAGGAAGTTTCAGCCGTTAAGTTATTTGAGTTGTGCGGTGAAGGTTGTGGATTCGAATCCCGACTTGAGGTCTACTCTTTTAGATCCTTATCGAAATGGCTGTGATGATTGTTGTCATTCAGTTAACAGATTTAAGTTTTATTATTTCATTTCTTGTCCTTTGCCTCGTCGTTTTGTTCAGCATATTAACTTTATTTACCTTCATTGTTTGCTTCGTTTTTTTTCTTTCTTCATTGGGAATCTTCGTCGGTGTGATTTCAGCTATTTCTATTTAACCATCGTAATATTCAGAAGTTTAAAAATAACGGCATATCGATTAAAAACAAAAGACGAAACAATCCGTTTATATTGACTGTGCAGCGATGTGAAAAATTTTTCGTTACGACATGTACATATTTTTAGATGGTGGTCGTCATACAAACATTTAAAACATAAATTGTCGTACCATGGACCAAATAATACAGACTTTAAAGAAATATGGGTTAGTAAATAAACCAAAATTTATCCAAAATGGGTAATATAAATAATGAAGTCAATAAATAACATGGCCAAAAATATGAAATGGTGGAAATGAAGAAATTAAATCGACGTAAATACATAAAAGTAATTAAAACCAAACGGCAAAATTTTTAAATGAAAAAGAAAAATCGAAGGAACAAGAAAAGAGAGCAAATATGAAAGTTAATACTATGTTTAAATTGACGCAACAAATAATTAGAAAAGAAATCTGTACTGAAAGCAACTGAATAAAACAATTATCGCAGTCGTTTCGATAAGAATATAAAAAAAAGCTGATTGGAGATAACAGAATTCGAACCCACAACCTTCAGCAAACAAGCCGAATAACTGTTAGGCTACGGCGTCGTTTTATAATTGATGGTATTTTTAAGGCTATTGTGAATCATAAGAACTTCTGAAATTTCTTTTTGTCGATTACTCATAAAAATGGGCCACCAGGGTGTGCAGGATGTAAAACCTGGAATTCTGACCTAGGCCACCGTGGTTTCAGAAAGTCGAACTAGGAACCTCTCCATGTGAAAGGCACTTAACTGCGTTTGTCCATGTTGTATATCAAGCAAAAGAATTTTAGCGGACAAAAAACGCGCCCTCTTTGTAGCGAGCGTTGTAACTTTTTGTTATTTGAAGTATAATTGAGAACTGCCCATTTTGGAAATTGTCATTGTAGATACTCACGAGCGGAGACCATGACGTTCGAATCACAGATGTACTTCAAACATAGTACAATTTTAGTAGTCCATTAGGGCAACGTAAAGTGCAATAATAAGGCATACTATGTAGACGATTTCGAGAAAATCACAAGAGATGATTTACGCGTCACTGACGTACCAGTGCGTTGCTTTCCTGAGCAAGAGGCGGCGGCGATCACGAATTTAGCTGTGAAGCTCCGTTCTAGTTGGATTGCTGTATCGAGTCCCCCTTACGTTTTTTGATTTCATACATGTTACATTTGAAACGTAGTATGATGAAAAGACACCTGTATTTGCATGAAATTTTATTGAATTTTCCTTGTTATTTGGCTGTTTGGTAATTTTTATTATAACTATAAATATTATATATATATATATATATAACCATCGACATGTAAACGATCAAACGCATAAAGTTGTCGTGAAAATTTATATCTGCCCTGATTTCCGAATTCCTTTTACCTTCAATCGGGTAAAGTAGCGAGAATTGCTTTGCATCTAGATGCTTTGGTGTGCAGACGTAGGTTTCAAGGACGATGGACAGGCTCGGAAATCCCAAGTCAAACATCGATAAATAAACGTGTCAGTAACTTCATTCAGTAATATAATGCGTTAAAGTACGACAGAATGAGGGTAATGTGCGATTAATCGTCGATGTGTTTTCGATATAAGTTGCAGGATGATGATTTTCATACAGACACAAAAATATAAAACATCTACTACATCAAAAGAATGCAATTTTTCCCACATGCAGAACAAATCTTGAGAGTTAAAGAAGAATAAAGGTCGTTGATACTCTTGAAAAATTTCTTTCTTCCAACAATTTGGATGCAAGCCATGCGTAAAGGAACATTTTCGTAAACATCGGTGCCGAAAATTAACGATGTACGGTTGAATGTGTTTTAATAGCATCTTCACGAGAAGCAGTTTCTCGTTCGTTGTCAATTTCGAAGGGCGCTTGATGAAGTTTTTAATTTGGTTATAGAAATTACAGTCGCCTATTATTTGCCGTAATAATAAAAAAGTAGTAAACTGCCAAATACCTTTGGAAATTCAATAAAAGCTCATGCAAATACATGTCTTTACATCATATTACTTTTGAAATATAATATGTATGAAATGACTAGTACTGAAAAAATGTAAATTAAAAAAAAGTGCGGGTCCCGATCCATAGATTACAGAGCTGGAACGCCAACCACATGACGGCCGACATATCGTACTCGGGTCGCTGCGCAGCGGTACATCATTTATACGTAAAATTTCGCTTGCGATTTTCTCGAAATTGCCTAGGCCTTGCCGGGGTAAACTGATAACATTCTTCTTGGGTCTGCAGCAGAATCATGAGATCTTGACACGATGTTTCCACGGTCCACCTGGCTGCTATCTTCAGGTGAGTAAGGTGTTGCACAAACTCGCCCGAACTATTGTCAGTACGCCTTACTACTTGCACATTATGTTGTCCTTATGGATTATTAAAAGTGCGAAGTAAATCCGTGATCCGAACGTCGTGGCCTCCTGTTGTCAGTTATAATACGAACCAATCTGTGGCACGGAAGAATGCGAACGGCTGCTATTGGGGCGACTAAGTTAGGGTTACGCGCTAAGCTTACGTAAGAGCCTCTCGTAACGACCGTGCCATCGACTCGCTTCTCTATTGTCGCACGAAAAACAGTACAGCGGCTAAGTACTGCGACAGACTTCAATTACGTCTTCAGCTCACGTTTTCCAAAATTTTTACCGGTTAGCTCTAGATTATCCCCATACAAGAAGAGCAGTTAATTTCACGAATTAGTTGGGAAAACAGCTCAGATAAGTTTTCTTCAATCCCGTCAACGTCGCATTTGACTGCGTGTTCTAAAGTGATAAAATTTGCTGAAGATGTCATTAGTTGCTCCCTAGGCTTCTGTATACTTGATACATCCTGATCTTATCAGACTTGAACGCTCTTGATCTTCTGACTCGAGGTTACCTGGTAGTTGTTTACTTTAACTTGCTGATTAGATTACCTGCTGGGCTGCTTTAAGTTCCACTATTGAAGGCTGATAGAACGATCATAGGAAACCAAATCGTGCTAATTATTTTTGCGTTATGGTCTCTTGGGTGGGCAACACGACATAAGAACTACAATACAGTAAACTGTCAATCAAGTTAGTAAATACAGAACTCACTGTTTAACATAATATTAATTTAAAGGAACAAGCCGTCTAATAAATACTATCGGCTGTGGCTGTATTCACTACTGCCTAAAAAAAGTTAAGGTTGTAAGGGAGTTGTAAATAAGTTGATTCATTACAAATATTGCAACTGTATGGCTGCACAGCTGTGTTTTGACCATATGCACAGTGAAGTTCGTGCTTTAGAAAATGATTGCTCTCACAGCAGTATTATTATGTGTTCCTTTTGTTCGATACGTGGATGACGTAAGGTTGAGACTGGTGCTTTGGTCATAGTGAATTTTCCGGAGTCTGTGTTTTTGCGCCACGTAACTGTGACTGTAATAGCGCTGGTTGTACCAGGAAGCGTGGATCGAGCTGACATGTCTATTTTCGTCAATGTTTCGATGTATGTGAATGCAAAAAATTATCATATTAGTTTGTACTTCACAAGAGTTTAAAATCCAATTCACTATCATGCATTTGGACGTTTTATTACATCACTTCAAAGTAGCGGTAGAAGTTGATTTTTCCCGACATCTTGCTTCCATTATAAAGCTCACTGTTAGAATTGATGCCTTTACCTTTGCTAAACCCAAACTGATCGAAATCCAGCATCATTTTTCTTTTCGATTCCTGTGTATTATTTTTGCCTGTAGCTTAGATACGTAAAATGTTAAACTGATTTTACGATAATTCTTGCACTCAGCTGCCCTTGTTTTCTTTGGGATATCCGAATTCTTTTTTTGAAAGTTTGTTGATATGCCCATAGGTTCTACAAATCAGTTTGAATAGTGGTTTGGTTGCAACTTACCCCAGTGATTTTAGAATTTCCGAGGGAATACGCGGCAAATATTCAGGAGTGGCCGGCTTCTTGTTTCCCTTAGGCTTTGCAAATATAGTCGTTCAGTATTTTCTGTCAGCTCTGTTTAATATCATATTTGCTCCTTCAACAAGTCATCTCTATCCAGTCTGAGAGGACGCCTTTCTCTAATTTCTCCTATGTTGGTAGACGTTGTGCCTAAACTTTCCGTTTCGAATGCTGCTGCTTTGAAACGCTTCTTTTCACACAGTATTGTATTAAGTTACACAGTGGAACATTAATACAACGCACGTGGCTGAAATCTAAGCGTTCGTAGGCTGCAGCGTTATACGTACTGTAAAAATTGTTCGTCAGTCCGACCTAGTAGGGACCTTGTTGCCGTTGAAATACTTTGCAAGAAGCTCCTTTAGTATATTTTCTGTTCGTTTTGTGGATAGTTCTGAGATTTCTCTTGGCTTATGTAACGCTTCGGTTCATATCTCTTTATATCGGGTATATATATGAAGTGGGCGTTTCCAGTGGACTTTTGTTAGATGGTCGAAAAGGTCACGTTCAACGCTTATGAAATTAGAAAGGTGTATTTATTTTTATTCATGAGGAGCCATCCATATACCGAACTTCTGAGAGCGTTTCGGGCAGGGTATTTGACCTGTTTGTTTCCGCTTCCGTTAAAATATGCTTTCATCTTCAGGAATAACTTTGTGGACTCACCCTGCTTTTCAGGCATAATGGCTTTCACAGACCAATTACGCTACTGAGCGTCGTGGTGAAGTTCTGAGATGTTGGGCTTTTAACGCGGAGAATGGGATCGATATCTGTAGGCTGACTCTTATTTGTTTTTGCGTTATTTCACAAATATAGGATCGTAGCCTTCCTGAGCTGTTATACGATGCCCCACGGGCTGGAACAATCCCGGTCTTTCATACTGCGTACAGGAGATATTGATAATTTTGCCGATCTAGCTCATGATCTGTTGCGTACTGCTCTAAAGTTCTTCCTCTTACACCTGTCGACGGTGAGCTAACCCATTAATAAAAGTAACATATTGGTGTTATTACGGTTGGGCATGACCAAAAAGACTACAAACGATGAGAGACTCAGGCTTGATAATGACTCATAGGCGTCTTCGTAAGTCTTCGTCCTCTTGGTAATGTCTTGTTGGATAAACTGAGCCAAGTCCTGATTTATGCGCATTACCCTGCGTGATGTTGCGGCATAGACTACTTATAGAGGTGCAATGCACGCACACATTCGCAGGTACCTTCTATTGGAGCTGGGTGAGATGTACACACCCACCTCATGATCGTTTGTCATACAAATCAGACTGCGTCGTCTTTGTGACTTATGCACACACATCCTGAATGGATTTTTTATGGCATTACTCGCACCAAAATTTCCAGTTCCGCGAGAGATATAGCTGAGATAACGAACCGTTACTTATTTTTCCAGTGTGTCATAATTTTTCCGTGATAATAAAATATCGCTATTGTACTGGCCAAGAAGAACTTTATTTCATCGCCATGTATATCTTTCTCGGACATTACAAGCAGTCTTCGTGGTGTAATTATCGTCATAAATGATGCAACCACCTGCCCGGAAGTACTAAACGAACGCGGCGGTTTAATTTGGTCTTCAGGCTTCACTTGATGGCGTTCAGTCTGACAAATTGTGTGAAAATTAAAATACAACAGTTGAATCACTTGCAGAATCAACTCTCCATGTTTTCACAAATGGAAGAAAACAGTGCGGTCTGAACACTGCGGTATTTTCAAGTCGTATACATATTTCGCTGGTGGGAAAGATGTAAAATTTGACTCGTCGGAGAGCATGTCCCCATTGGTTAGTTTTCCCGGGTATGTTCTCTTTGCAGATCTGAATCCCTCCCCTGCATCCACCTCAGTTTCAGATTTTTCAGTAGAAACTCCACGGTCAGCGTTTTGCCGTTGCACTTCCTACCACAATTTTCGTTAGCACTATGTTCTCTTATTTTCAATGCCCTCCACCCCCTTTCTGTGCGTTATTTTATATTTTTTTCTTCTGATATGTTTAGTAGCAGAAATTCTCTTGATAACTCAGTATGATTTCCAGACGTTTGATACAATATAAGTTGATACCCGTCGATGGCTTAAGACAGCTGTCACAGATAAGTAGACACCCGACACTTTCAAAGACGGCAAAGATAGTGTGGCCAGGCACGATGGTACATAAAAGCCACAGTGATCACAAATAAATATATTACAGCACAAAAGGAAACGAAGTCGATGGTAGTGAATTACTTGTGAGAAAACAAGCAGTGACAATTGAAGTGCGCGGCCAGAATGTAGCGAGCCTATCTCATCGCCCGAACAGACTTCGGACGACAATCGGTGAAATTAAAATCAGTTTTTTTTTTCCTTGGCTGACACAACACGAAACGTGGACTGCGAGAAATTAATAAGAGAGGGAATGGGTTGCATCCTGAGGACGAAAATACCATAGTCTGGATATAGTTTGGGACCTACGGACTGAAATCGCAGGTTTATTGGACACTACACGTAAAACAATATGTTTATCGGAAACCTTAGGCGCAACTTTCAACCGCAAAAAGTAATTTGTTCAGATGAGAAGGATGGTATGCCTTTACCTTAAAGTTGTTACAGAGTACGTGAGCCATCAAAAAGTGTCAGCGTGCGAACTGTTCAATGAAACATCGTCGATATGGGCTTCCGGAGCCGAAGGCCCACTCGCGTACCATTGATGACTGCACGACACGAAGCTTTACGCCTCGCCTGGGTCCGTCAACATCGACATTGGTCTGATGACTGGAAACATGTTGCCTCGTCGGACGAGCCTCTTTCCAGATTGTATCGAGCGGGTGGACGTGTACGGTTATGGAGACAACCTCATGAATCCATGGATCCTGCATGTCATCAGGGGACTATTCAAGCTGGTGGAGGATCTGTAATGGTGTTGGGTGTGTGCAGTTGGAGTGACGTGGGACCGCTGATACGTCTAGATAAGACTCTGACAGGTGACATGTACGTAAGCATCCTGTCTGATCACCTTCATCCATTCATGTCCATTGTGCATACCGACGGACTTCGGTAATTCCAGCAGGACAATGCGACACCCCCACACTTCCAGAATTGCTGCTGAGTTTCGCCAGGAACACTCTTGTGAGTTTGAACATTTCCGCTGGCCACCACTTCCCAGACATGAACATTATTGAGCATATCTGAAATGCCATGCAACGTGTTTGTTCAGAAGAGGTCTCAATCCCGTCGTACTCTTACGGATTTATGGACAGCCCTGCAGGATTCATGGTGTCAGTTGTTGCGGCACTCCTGCGTGCTCGCGGTGGCCATACACAATGTTACGCAGGTGTACCAGGTATCTTGACTCTTCAGTGTATTTCGAGTTTAAACGAAGTGGATTGCAAATATGGTGTTGGTGTTTCCACTTCCAGCGCTTTAGGTGTGCAGAGTACCTCAGTCCAAACTTCGTTTGTCATGCTTGATGACAATCGCTGAAGGATAATTTACGTATGTCAACACAAGTTCAAATAAATTCAGCAAAACAGAGTGTTATTAATCGTGCTTTTCAGCGTCGCTCTCAATCGTCTCGTTTATGTGACTGAACGTTTCTGCCTACAACTCGTATTTTCTAAAAACTTTTCCGGTAATTCGAATAACTAAATACAGTGTACGGTACCCGCCATGTTTGATACATGTAGCACATTCATTTGCATTCGATATCTTTTAAAGAGAAAAAGCCGCATTGTAGCGCTCGTCTCCATGCACCATGGCGTAGTATTATCCAATGTATCCATCCCAACCTTGGCGGATAAAGCTTACCGTACTTCAGGCATAGAAAAGATTCTGCCCTAACATAACCAACGTGACCCAATCAGAAACTGACGGAGGGGGTCAGACACATTGTGACCAAGCTGTCGGCCGATTTTATTGGGTGGCGTCTAGTGACTGTGTCTGACGACCTTCGTCGCTGCCACTGTGAACACAGCCTTATCGCCACTATACGACGCACGCATCACCATCAACAGTTTCAAAGGGCCATTATGGAGAGGTTTTTGAATTTAATGCAGGACGTTTGCGCAGAGATGTGATCAGGGACCTAGGACCATCACCCCTCCTGTCTACTTTGCCGTGAAGGCAAAGGGGAAACTGCCAACAGCGCGCGGCGTAGCCGGACGGCTACCCATCCAAATACTGGCCAAGCTCGACAGTGCTAGTCGGTGATCTAATGGGAACCTATGTTTCCACCGCGATACGTTCTTTGGCTGAAATAAATAGCAACAGTTTTGGAAATGATTATATTGTTTCGTAACATAAATCTCCACAAACAATTGTAAATAAATATCAAGGATAATTGCTCAGCAGAATATAAGATTTTTGTCTTAAATCTCTCTACACAAAATCGGTAATTATTGGTGCAGAACAATAGTTTGCATCTTTCTAGGATTACTGCTCAAATTTTAATAATCAATGTCTTCCTCATTGAGGTCGAAGTCGACGAGCCAAAGTACATGGCGGACGAAATAAAACGGGCCCGGAAAATGTTTTATGCACATTAAGACGTGCAACTCAAATGGAACCTGGATTAAATGATGTTAATTGAGTTGCCTATCATAAGGTGTAACAAATTTTTTTCGTGCCAGTTTTATTTCGCCCATGCAGCAATTTATGTGGGACGATACAGATTTAAATTGCCCGCGCTGCTTCTCTGGCGTATAGACAGTGTTGTCTCTACTTCCTGGATGTAGAATTCTGGTGTCTGAGAATGATTACAGTCGTCTGCGCCGTCCACCATATTGTAGTTAGCCAAAACGTTTTCTTCGATCCTTACGTAATAAAGAATTACTTGATTCTGGTTGTAAATCTCATGTTCTTTACTGTTACGGTGGCCGAAGCATTGAACTATCTGACCATCAGAAAGCTGCAATATTTCGTTAGAAAACGCACTACTTTCCAGAGTAATTCGCTCCTTCACATAATTAATTTCACAGTCTCTCTTGTAGTTTTGTGCCAGAAAGTGGTGGCAGAAAATTGTATTCTAAAAATAATTCGCGTGCTTTTTATCTTAGCTGTGTGTATCCTACAGGAAACAGACAAGCATTTGCAACTTTATTGCAGAAATCCACTTTGTGTCATCCTGTACATGTCTGTGTTGTGAAAGTAGAAGACCACGTGTACTGCAAGGAAGTTAAGATACTTTTCCTGAAAATTCGTACATTTAATGTGCTATTCAGAGAAATAAACTATCGCATGTGTAGTACGTGCCTTCAGGACTTAGTGACAGTAAAATGCTGGTAGACGAAGCGTCCCATCAGATGCTAAGGGTGTAAAAATATATTTCGGTCCACGTCCAGAAGTAGTTAAGTTCGCACATTTTAGTGTCAGTTAAGGAGTAATTTCTTAATTGGTGATTTTTTAGTATTCATAATTGCTTGTCAGAGTAAACACTCTGTATTTAGTTAGAGATATCTCCACTGTTTCAGTCGTATAAAGAATCCAGCACTAGGCCGGAGACATAATTTTCTTTGTCTTAAAGCTTCGTACTACTAACCGACCATCCCGGAAATGACTCCAGTTGTAGGTTGGCTATCCAACGGCATACAGGGGCAACAAAAATTTGACTTCAGTATTTCCCGTAGTTATTGGCCGAATGTAAAAATTTAAAATGCTATCATCCATTCAGTAAGATCTTAGTTAAATGTTTAACACAATAAAACCGGCTCTACAGTTAAATGTCTTTAAAAAATGGAAATTCGTGTGGCTAGGGCCTCCCGTCGGGTAGACCGTTCGCCTGGTGCAGGTCTTTCGATTTGACGCCACTTCGGCGACCTGCGCGTCGATGGGGATGAAATGATGATTAGGACAACACAACACCCAGTCCCTGAGCGGAGAAAATCTCCGACCCAGCCGGGAATCGAACCCGGGCCCTTAGGATTGACATTCTGTCACGCTGACCACTCATCTACCGGGGCGGACAGTTAAATGTCTCGAGGCATCGTAAGTGACGGCGCTCAAATGCACGGAGTTTATTCGTCCAGTGTTTGAGAATGAGAGCAGTCAGCGACTTCCAGCAAGCTTTACACAATTTCAAACCCCTAGGAAACTCATTCTACATGTCACTGTTCGTGCTTACTACATTTTTGCCGTTCCTGCGGTTTCGCCCATCCGTGGCCGATGTCGTTAACGCACTCTTGTGCTGTGGCGTTCGACCGGAGGCTAAGCTGGTTAGAGTTCTCTTCGTGCAAAATTTTCACTGCCAGAATATGGACGGCAATGGGAGGAGAGGTCGTGGCGTAAAGTCGCTGATACCAGACTTCGCCCCAATGTCTGGATTTAAACACCAGACCTCCCCTCAGTGTCCCATGAAGTGAGGAGTGGATTATGTGCCGGCACCGGGTTTTACCCTCTGTTACAACATCATCATCATCATCATCCAACACATTATGCTACACCCCCTCGTACCCATATCCACAATACATACATGTAGTAAACAAATGTTGCAGTGGAGCATGTTGTAAATAATTAAACTCTTCAGGCAATTAAACTTCAGCATCAGCCATGGCCGACTCTATTCCCAACACAGTTTGCAGACAGTATCCATATGTACCACTGAATGACGTTCAAAATTATCTCATTGTGCGACACAGTTCATAAGGTAACGTCATGAATATTGAGATGCGTGGAAACTTACTTTTGCTTCAAACGGAAAGCAAATTACCTGGCCAATATTCATCCAGTGTTCCATAATGACAGCACTTAGCGACTTCGAACGAACTTTAAGTATAATGTGAAACGTTTTCTGGTCTTTTTCTCGCTTAGATGCTTAATGTCAAATATTTAACATATTAACTCATTTGTAATCAGACGTTTGAAGCTATTTTATACGTGGAAGTGCGATTCTTTGAACACTCGGGTGTTTACTGGTTATTTGACACACTAAACACTAAAAATGACCCTTCCTCCTAATGTAAAGTTGTCGCGGTGTTCTGCACAGAGAACGGTAACATCTGTGTAAGCGGAAACATCCAGTGAGAACCAGTAGTGGCGGATAAAGGCTGCCGCTTGAGCAATTCTGATCGAGCCGCCGCCATCACCCTCGCCCTCACAGAAACCGTGACAATCGCGTGACGCGGGGGCGGCGCCTGTGGCCGATGCAGACGGCCGCACGACACGCCACGACACCGCGCCGCGCCCCTAATGTGCCTACCAATGCTCCGTCCCTTCCATTGCGTGCGCCGTGTTTTCCTTGGTCTTCAACCAGGCGGTGCTACAGGGTGGAGGAATTTGTGACATGATTGCTTGTTCATTGGGAGTTCGAGAATCTCTTTCGAAACTTCCTGGCAGATGAAAAGTCCACCGGACCGAGACTCGAACATAGAACCTTGCGTTATACTTGTACAGTTCCCAATCAAAAGTATCGGACACCGCTACATAGTGCTGGGAAACTACCAGTAGTCACGAGAGGCGGACCCTCCAGTATACAATGTGCAGACAGTAGGCATGGTGTGGCGGTATGCACATATACTGATGTCGGCAGTACCGCGTACGAAACGTATATAAAAGGGCAGGCCATTGGCAGAACTGTCATATGTACTCGGGTGAGTATGGCCGTGATTATGGCCGTACGACGGGAGTTGAGACTTCGAACCCGGAATGGTAGTTAGAGCTAGGCTCATGGGACGTCCCATTTCGGAAATAATTAGGAAATTAAGTATTCTGAGATCCACAGTGTCAAGATACTGCGAATACCAAATTTTACGCGTTACTTATAACCACGGACAACGCAGTGGCCAACGGCCACCGCTTAACGACAAAGAGCAGCGGCGTTCGCATAGTTGTCAGTGGTAACATAGAAGCAACAGTGCGTGAAATAACCACAGAAATCAATGTGGGACGCAAGACGAACTTGTCCGTTAGCGCTGTGCGACTTTAATGGGCTATGACAGCGGAGACCGACGCGAGAGCCTGGTCTCGAGATAATATCTGTTGGACCCTAGACGGCTGCAGAACTCGTGATGTGGTTTGAGAGTCCTGGACTGCAAGTGTTCTGAGCTGATTATAGGGTTAGTATGGTACAGACCCCACGAAGCCATGGACCCAAGTTGTCAACAAGGCAGTGTGCAACCTGTTGGTGGCGCTATAATGGTGTGGGCTATGTTTACAAGGAACGGACTGGATCATCTGGTCCAACTGATCTGATAGTTTTCTGGAAACGAACATTTGCAGCTATTGAGAGACTTCATTCTTATGAATGACAATGTGTTATGTCATCGCGCCACAGTTGTTTGCGATTGGTTTGAAGAGAACATTCTGGACAATTCAAGCGAATGATTTGGCCACGCAGAGGCCGACATGAATTCCGTAGAACATTTATGGGACGTAACCGAGAGGTCAGTTCGTACAAAATCCTGTACTGGTTGCCCTTTCGCGATTATGGACAGTTGTAGAGGTAGTGTGACTCAATATTTCTGGAGGGGACGTCCAACGACTTGTTGAGTCCGTGCCACACGGAGTTGCTGAACTGTCGGACCAAAGGTGGTTCGACAAGATATTAGAAGATATCCCATGACTTCGTCAGCTCAGTATAAAAGGAGGCGGGGGCACTGTTTTGTCAGTTAAGAAACACTAACAACAGAGTGGGTCGATCAGCTGAGCTCAGTCACTTCGAACGTGGATTAGTCATTGGATGCCACCGGAGTAACAAATCTATCAGAGACATTTCAAAGCTTCTAAAGCTGCACAAGTCTAATGTTAGCATGCTGCTAAAATCGAAGAACAAAGTGGGCATTAACTTCCCATTTTACCGAACTTGTCGAGCTTTTTTCGGTCTTGGCGATCCAGAATTCTACCGCTCCGACGATTGAACCTTGTTGTATTAGCAAGACTATCACTGATCATCTGTTATGACACTTTTTAATAGTTCTGCGTTATTGTTGATTTCATCTATTCAATCCTGATCAATTTAGCGTTCGCCACTGATTTCCTTCGAAATTCGCTAATTTTGGAACGAATGCTGCCTCCACGTTTCGTACCCAAAAATATGAAAAAATATCATAGCACGAGCCAACTGGTATGCGTACATTTTATCATCTTCTCAGATTAGACATTCATTCATGATAATTTCTTTCACTTTTTCCACGATTGCATTGGTTGATGAAGTGTTAGAGCGTCCAGGTCGCATGCCATTTTCGACGTCTTCACTGCTTTCTTCGAAGCGCTTATACAGGCGGGCGCAGATAGAAGTAGCCTGTCTAAGCATAAAAAGGAAATGCAGTGAAATTACAGAAACGACAAGCCGAAATGGACTTAACATTTATTTACAGTGAAAAATACTACGAAAGATAAATTTACAGATATTGAAAATGACTCCCTGCAACATAAACAAAAGTTCGGATATCGGTGGCGGCAACTTGACGACTGATGTTATCATTTAGTTTCTATATTGTATGGGGATTTGTTTCCTAGACTTCGCTCTTCAAGTGTCCCCACTGGAAATAATCACTTGATGTTAGATCCGGCGAATGTGATGGCCGTAAATGTTTTCTGACAGTTCGTTCCGGCGATAACTTAGACGTATGGCATGTTGCCAAGCATTGTCTTCATTATTCATTGAGTTGAGCACAAAATGTATCACAAATTTCAATTTATGCAGCTATCTTGAAGAAGTTGGTGAAGGTGTTAGGGTTTTCCGTTGCTCAGTACCTCATGTTCTATGAGTTAACAAGACTGGGAAATTGACACCATGCTTCATCGCTCGTGATGTAATGTAAAGGGTCTAACAAATCACCATTTATGTTAATCAAAAGCCACGTGCAGTAATATACATGTTCCTGACTGTCATAACCGTCGCACGATATGGCTTCAGATTAGGACTCAATATCCTCTTGCAACTCCACCTACTTACATGCCACTTTACTTGCAGACTTCTTTGGAATCTGAATAATTCTTCAGCGAATGTGACATAACTTCTGGTGAGCGAAGTGAAGAAATTCTTTGCCGTAGGTGTGCCGATTTCATACACTCTGTATTGCTCTGTTTGCTATTAGTTCTCTGGCCGGACATTTGACTCAGAAAATTTAGCGAGTTTCGTTAATATAACCTATTTTCATAATTTTAATTCGTTCTTCTGTCAAGAAAGTCATTTTGCAGACTGCTTAGAGAAACGTCTAGTTTCACTGATGAAACAGACTGAAATGCTAACAACCGGTCATTGCACGAAACTCTCCATCGTTGTAGCTGTTTGTTTACTCTATTTCAGAAGTCGAAATGTTGCATTCGGGTTCAGAGGGGAGGCGGGCCACTCTTCTGCGCCACCCTTTACTATTCGGACATCCACGTTTCACTTGTAGCAGACCCACTTCTGAAAATTTGCCACACTTCATACTCCTTTTTTATGCAAAATTTTATACAAATTCTCTGAATCTGTTTTTATGCAAAATAATCGCCGATACTACGAGGACACAAGTACCTTTTTTGACACCTGGCATCAGACTAAATATCGGATGTGGCTAAGACTGCACGGGTGTTTCACAGATATGTTTACCAACACAAAACGTAAAAATCACGCGAAAAACACGCGAAATTACAAAATTCCCGCTACTTTTGGAACACATCACATACGTAATTGTTCGGCCTTCAGAAAAGCCATTATACGCGTACACAAATGTATGTTCCTTAACTCTGCAAGAAATGTGTGTCAGCGAAATAGGTCTGTAGTTCTGTTGGATATTTCTTACAAATTGTTTCATGCCACGTGAGACGCTCTGTTTTTCCAACGACTACGGTTAAGTGATGCTGAAAGAGGGAGTAGTTCGAGCGCGTTTTCAATGTAGACTCAATGGCCATCACATTAGGCCTTGCAGCATTTCCTCTGTCGAGCTATTTATATTATTTTCCATTCCGCGGTCACTGATTTATATATATTTTCCTACTCATCAGATGATCAAACGAAGGGTTTTGCGTTGTGCTCCTCGTTGTTAAAGCAGTGTCAGAAGATAGAAATTAGTATTTCGGCCTTTATTCTATCGTCTTCGATTCCGGTGTCGTCATGGTCGACGAGCGTTTAGGTAGCCGACGTCCTTGGGCTTTCACGTCTTCAGTGGTGCAACATGCTCCCCGAAGTACAAGGTTTTGACTGTCTCGGCAAGCCACACATTTTCAAATAGTCAGTAAGTTCCTACCACGAAATAGTAATGTATATGCAGACTTAAGACAGAGTTAGTGAATTATGGAAAATTTTTGTCTTGTGTGAGAGAAACCGATGTACGTGTGGTGATAACGATTTTTAAGGATTCCCTGGTCGGATGTCCTTCCTTCAACCAGTCGGTCAACAGTAAATACGTTGGCATCTAGGCGATAGTTTTGGTAGCAGGAGTCGGATACGCTACTGCGCACATTTTTAGTCTGGATCATATTACTTATGAATCCAGTTTCTGTATACTTTGAAATTTGATCGTAATACTGATGCGTGACTATCTTCCGTTAAAAAAAGTATATCATATGTCCACTATCTAATCTTCGTCGACTTTGCCCTGTTACCTTGGACATTAAACGATTTCCTACAAGGCGCATAGTCCAGATTGCTATCGCATTTGTGACAGTTTTAATTCGGGTAGTCATCCTGCCTCGGGCATGGATGTGTGTGATGGCCTTAGGTTAGTTAGGTTTAAGTAGTTCTAAGTTCTAGGGGACTGATGACCTCAAAAGTTAAGTTCCATAGTGCTCAGAACAATTTGAACCAATTCGGGTAAACATGGACTGTGGGAAAACAGGAACAGAAGGGAATTGAATTCTACATCCGTTTGCATGTTTCTAAATGTAGCGTATTTGGCAGCAGTCTGATCTAGCTAGACTTTTGGTGCTCATCAAAACTGGCCCTTTGTCCAGTTATTAAGGTGTTTCTGCGCATCAGCTGCGCTTTCCCTGTCTCTCGTTGTACAGGGTAATGCCTGTTCAACCTGGTGTTGTATCATTTGATGCGATAGGTTTTGCGTGTAGTTCACAGCTTACACAGTCAAACTTGAAGAGCACTCTCTTTAGAAGTCACCGGCAGCCTTTGGTAGTGCCTTAATGTCGTCCTGTTGTTCTGTGTTTCGTTTATATTGTAGTAGATTGGTATGGCGTTACAAAGAAATACGGGATACTCTTAATAGAAAGAACTTTCTTCATATGCGATATGTTGTTGAACTTTTCCCAATTCATTGCGGTATGATACAGCAACCGGTGACAAATGTTTTGAAGAGAGAAACAGTCTTGGCTGCAGGCTTTATTATTTTATATTTTGCTAATATCGCGTATCACTTAGTTTAAGGCAAACTTTTCTTAAAAAAAGACATGACATCGATTTAGTAAAACTTTGGACTACCAAGGAAAATACTAAAACCAACTTGCTGGTACAACAGGTGTTAAAGATATAGGCAGTTGTCCAGGCAAATGCCCAAGCAGGTGAACGTTGTCAGTATTTTAAGAACATTGCGTGGTGCCCCGTTAAAATAAAAATAAATGGAATGCAATAGCTGAAAGTATGTCGTTGGACATGTTCTGGGCGCGCAAATAATACACGATACTGAACTGCCCTGCTGTGAGCAGCGCACACTAGCTATACGTCTTTTTTAGTCCAATATCCAGTATTATTTGCGCGGAAGAACATGTACAACGACATTTCTTACAGGTTTACATTTTGTGATGCCTTTCTGTAGGCCTGATTCTGTTTTCGGTGTCTTTCGGACCGCTCTATATACTCTACAAGGTAATGTACTGCCTCTTTATTTTGCAGTACGTAGCTTAAAGGAATAAGATCATCACTGTGTTGAATGCTGTTCTGTCTATCCTTTGGTCCAGTTTATTTTAATGAGGTACTGTGCGAAGCCTCTTAAAACTCGACGAGGGACTTAATGTATATTCAACGTGACTTCCCGTATGCTCAACACTATTGTATGTCAGTAAGTTGTTTTTAAGAGGTTCGAGTCCTCCTTCGGGTATGGGTGATTGTATTTGTCCCTAGGATAATTTAGGTTAAGTAGTGTGTAAGCTTAGGGACTGATGACCGTAGCAGTTAAGTCCCATAAGATTTCACACACATTTGAACATTTTTGTTTTTAAGAAAAATTCTGTTGTGTGTATTGGTGTCTTTGATGGACAAATCAGTTGCTGGCGTCTAAATACTTTTGGCTATTACATTCCATTTATTTTTATTTTAAAGGGGCATCACGCACCGTTTCTAAAATACTGACAGAGGCATTTGCCTGCTAATACATTTGTATGCACTGCAGCCTCTGTGTTTAACAAGTGTTGTGCCAGTAAGTTGGTTTTAATATTTTCCTTGGTATTTCAAATTTTTACTAAATCGAGATTATGCCGTTTTAGAAAAGTTGGTATTTTTTTTGTAGGCTAACCTGAAGGTGCCTTAAACAAGGCGAAACGTGTTATTGGCAAAATATAAAATAATAAAACTTGCTTCGCACTGAAGACCGTTTATCTCTTCAATATATTGTCGCTTCCTGCGCTCTCCCAAAACCATGCCGGCCGAATAGCCGGGTAGTTCTTTGGACAAAGCCGCATCGGATTCCTCAGCAACTATTGACACAGCTAAGTATTGAAGCTCATTTGCTACTGGATGGTTCAGCACAAATTCTAACGGTGTGGCTATCAAAAAGTGGTGCTGGATCGAGGTTTGCTAGTTACTGACGACGCAACATGTATCTCGGCTGGCAAATCATCGACAATATGAGTGCCGCAGGGAAGTAGGTTGGGATCCTTGTTGTTCATGTTGTGTGTTAGTGATCCAGCAAACTCCATTAATAGTAACCTCAGACTTATCGTAGATGGTGCAGTTATCTGTAATGAAGTATCTCTGAAAAAAAGGTGTACAAATAGGTCAGATTTTGATGTCAAAGTGGTGCAAAATCCAAAAGAATTAGACTTTTGTAGATAGGTGCAAATTATTCTGTGAAAACCTACATAAAAACCTTAGGAAACCTGTATTACGTGATAAATTTCTAGATATGTTCTTCAGCCTCCTACGTATCGCCCCCGTAGAGATCGTGAAGGCAAGGTTAGAGTAATTACAGCACCAGCAGACACATTCAGATTTCGCGTGCTCTATGGGCGTCTTGAACGGAAGAAACGCTAAGATTTTATTGCACGCTAAGCGATATCTGCTATCCACTCTAGTAGTTGGCAGACAATGTATGTAATTTAAAAAAGCGATTTGTCCTCGCGACTAACAGCTCAGTATTCCTTGAGCTTCAGTAGATTCAAGAGTGCACACTTACGTAGACAGCCTACGAGCATGCACCTCACATGTTTGCATGGTTTGCCTGAGAGAGGTAGTGCAGTCGTTTAGAGAAGTTTTTAGGGTTAATGATCACAACCTACTGCTGACCTTGATATTGCGTCGACGTTAAGCGATGCCAGTAGAATAAAATTCAGTTGGAACGTTGCATACAAACTGTCGATAGGGGCCTTCGGCGTTGCCAACAGTGAACAGTTGCAATCGATGACACCGGGCGCGCTGGTCGCAGGTCCACCACAACCTGTAGTCCTCTAGATTACACAGTAGGAAATATTGCAACCAGCCACAAGTTTTCTTGTAATGATTTCGTTATACCATTTCTAGTTTCGCGCCTGAGCTTGTCTCAGATGGTAGCGTTTACTTCTTTTCAAGTTTTACATTTGTGTTCTCCTGAAAGAAAATCAAATCACTGTCTCTATATTATATAGAGGGCCTCTCAGAAAGACACAGATGGGCTCAGGTTGGAAACTTGTAATAGTATAATTAAATCACTTCAACAGAACTTCTGGGTGGTTGCATTATTTCCTACAGCGTAATTTACGGAAACAGCTTCGACGTTCTCCAACCAAAATGGATAAAATACTGTAGTCCTGTACTGCCGGGTAATAGACGCGATGGCTAGTGCCGTCAGGGAAATAATAGCGGCTTGATAGTAATCTGTGCCAAGGAGTTCTCAAACTTTTCGTCTGACGGAACACTTTGAAAACACCGCTACTCTGATGGAACACCTTGTTTATTTTGAAAGTTAACGAAATTTTTAAAAATGAGAAAAACTTGTTCATTCGGTGAGCAGTTTTATTTGATAACACAGAAACTATAATAAAATTAAAAAAATAATCAATGTCTTTCAAATGTCGAAAAAACACTGTGTTAATATCTTCTCGTGGAACACTCCCTTTGTTCCCGCAGCAGAGAGAGATTTTATTCAAATTGGCAGGGGAAACCCGCAGCTTCGTGAATGATAGAATTTTGAGTTGTTTTTAGGTTGCGCCAATATCCTTTCCCATACAGGACATGTATAGAAAATACATGCGCTTTTCAGTTTTTGTTGACGAGGGCATTTAAAAATGGAATGTATATGCAGAACCTATCCAGTACTAGAGTAATAAAATATTGACGGCGCTTAAAGATAATCCAAATATATATTTTACGTAAGTATGTATTAGCTACAGGGCATGATGTCTAGAAAAATTGGCGATCAGCTACTCGTACGTCTGAATATATACCTCGTTAGCCAATGTATAGTGGAAGGCGGATGGTACTTCTTTCCGATGCCAGCGATTTTTTTATCCTGTTTAGTGCGCCTTTTGAGCGAGGGTCAAAGCCTAAGCGCTTTGTCCACATCAATACGCGCACTTGAGATACACGATGGAGGGTGCAAAACGATTACGGGTTCCTTAAATTTAGGATTTTGCGAGAACGTCGACTTTCTTTCAAAGATTCCCATTTGTTAAGTACGCCGAGAATCTGTATCAAACTTTCATATAAGGACATGTTACTGTCTGACTATTGTGGCTCTGAATTTATTTCCCTTAGGGTCCACTTGCTAAAGATTTCGTGTACTGTCGCAGTGTGCTAAAATGTCATTCTAACGTCTTGTATGCGATCTGTTTATACATCCCCTTTTCCTGGAACGCTCCAAGTAAATCTAATTATTCCTATCAATTCCTATACAACTGTTTCCTATGTTCGTTCCATTTCACATCGCTTCTTTGTATTACCTTCAAATATTTAAGCGATGTGACGAACCCTACACGTTAACCACAGATCTTGTAGTCGTATAGTTCTCGTTCTTTGTTTTTGGTGTGGACATCATCTTGCATTTCTCTGCGTTTAGAGATAGTTGTCTTCAGTACACCAAGTGCTGACTAGACTGGTCTAAGCTAATCTTTCTGGTGGCAGATTGCATTTTGTGTCTCTTGCAGAGTAGCTGTACCGTAACCTTCCTTTTAGAAAAGTTTGGTGCACAGAACGTCCTGTATTCTAGAACTAGCACTTTCTCTGAAAAATAAAAATTACGCTATTTTCAAATTTTGGTTTTGGCCAGATCTAGTTTTCCATTATGAATGCACAATTTGTTTGCGGTTGTTTTAGTGGTGAGAAATTTTCTAGTAAAAGAGAGAACGTATAGAAAATTAAGTCTTTTTGTCGATTGCTTTACTAATGGATGTAGCGAGTAAGAGAGAGAATCTGAACTAATTGAAAAGATATCTATCATTATTATTTGTTGTTACAGAAAAACAAAATTCTGAAATAGGAAACATTCACTCTGGTATTACTGATGCAAAATCAGTGTGGTACAATAACGCCTCAGATTGCTCAAAGTGCACAGTGGATATTTATAATTTGAAGTATCTCCAGACAAATTATATCAACGTCTTTCCAGAAGTGTGCCACATCTGGATATTTCGAGATCATTTAACGCAGTTAATGTAGAACACAGTACATTTCATGTTGTAACTTTCCGTTAATTAAAGGAGGAACTTCGGCTTTTTTTTAGAGGACAGTGGCCATTTCGTAATTCAGAGTGATGGTGTAGGACACCACATTACTTACTTACTTCATTTTCTATCCAAGCTTGCGACGTTTGTCAATTTCTGCGATTTGACCGTAATTACATGCTGTTATTCGGTTAAACAGCATGCCACGGTAGTCGTATAACATAGCGTCTGAATCTCATTTGGGGCAAGACACTCCAACGACTTAACCTTTCTTTCAGTGATAATACCATCTGCGCTTATCAGTGGTCAGCAAGTTTTCATTCTAAAAGATTACCTTCACTATAACGACAGCGTTTAAGACTTGTCAATTTTTGAAATCCGAAAGAATGTTGATAGCGTTTCTGGTATTTAGTGGTTCGATTTAATCCGTTGTCAGTGTGATGCTATAACTGCTTCCAGATATTTTAAGAAAACATTTAGTCTTTTGTAAAGTCAGCGCTTTGCACCATCGTCTTTTGTTTAAAATTCTCAGCCTAAGCCACTCTAATTTTCGCTTTGTTTCCACAATTTTGTATCAACCAACATTTAGAGAAGCTTTGGTTTTGTTGTTTTTTATAACCTGTTCAGAAATTACCCAGCCTGTCACATTTTAGCATAGTAGACATGGTAATTTCAGATTTTAGAACTAGTGATTTTTGACCCAACGGTATCCATAAAAAATTCTGTTTATAGGAGATCACAAATTGTTGTAAATGCTGGTAACTTGCAACAAATATGCTCGACGCGACGCTGAAATTATTTCGGAATTAGAAATACCTTTGTTGAGGAACAGCGCAGTGCGCTTCTGTGCTGGCGGTTATCTGGCCGCTGCCGCGAGGACAGTTTCACCATTGCCGGATTTGGTCACATCGCGGTGGAGCAGATAACTACTTGTCATCGCGGTTAGAGACAGGCGTGCTGTGAAACACCCCACAAAAACTTACGTCCATTTTTTCATCGTTCTGGCCGCAAGGCACTTCCAGACATACGTACTGGTACATCTGTACTTTGAAAACTTTATTATATGTGGCGGAGGGTACTTTGTGTGCGACTGTTACACCCTCCCCCATCCTTTCCTGTCCCAGTCGCGATTGATCCGCGTAAAGAATGATTATTGGTAAGTCTCTGTGTGAGCTCATATCTCTCTTAATTCTACCTTAACGGTCGTTTCGTTAGGTATAAGGAAGAAGAACGAATATATTTGTTGACTTGTCTGGAGACGTACTTTCTCGGGGTTTTTAACATACTGCCGTCCGGCGACACTACAGTGGCGTCGTGCGCGAAATAGCGGCCAACGGCCGGCGACACCACAGTGGCATCGTGAGCATAGTATTGCGCAGTGGTCGGCGACAGCACTTTAGTGTCCTTTGGATTCTGTTGGTGTGTTGTGTAGGTAACAATAAGTTACACAGGTCAGCAAGATTCCTGTACTTATAAAAGTACTTGTGCCCTTTCATCATGGCAGACGAAAGAGACGATACGATTATTTACGATGAAGACGCCGAGCAAGTCTTGGAGGTTGCCACTACATCACGTACGTCTCATCATGATCCGGTTGACAGACTTTCCGGTCACATAAAACGACACCAACTCCGAAACGAAGAAACTGCCATGTATGTTCCAAAAACAAAAACAAAACCAACAAATTAATGTGCAAGTCTTGTGGAGTTGCGTTACATCTTGGAGACTGTTTTGCTACATATCATATGAAAGAGAAATACTAAGTACCAAAGACAATGCAAATAAACAAGCATATGAAACAATTTTTTATTTATTTAAATATGTATATCTTCGAAATTTCATGACAGTAGGGGAACAGAGTTGAGAACTTAGGAGAACTAACGATGAGATTAGTAGAACTTAACAGTTTATAATCTCCAGATGTCAAGAACGGCCGGCGACAAGCCAAGTAATCCGAATTAGCGCTGCCGGCGCCAAGCGAATAAATTTGTACGAGACGTGCGGACGGCAAAGTGTTAACAATAGACCACATCGTGATGCACAACATCTCTTGCATCGTTTGTCATTAAAGTTGTCGGAGCATCTCCATGACGCTTCTGCATACACTAAATGAACCTGTAACGCAACGTACTTTCTGTACTTTGTCAAGCATATCTGGCACTGATCCCAAACTGACGAACAGTATTCAGTATTGGTCGAAAGCCTCTTTAGTGGATGGACTACACTCCGTGAGGATTCTTACGATGAATCTGTCTAGCAACGCCTTACCTGGGATTAATTTGATGTGGTCGTTCCACTTCAGATCGCTCCGTACGCATACTCACAGATATGTAATGGATGTGACTGCTTCGGCAGTCATGTAAAACATATAATAATGAGTCTTTCTGTCTCTGTGTGAGCAGCACGTTGCATTTTTTGTGTTTAGGGTCAACTGCCAAGCGCTTCACTGTGAAGCTAAGGAACGCGGTACATAGCTGCGCGCCTATATCCTCTGCTTTCTGGGTCTCGTGGACGAACAGAGCGACCTGGGTTTCCCATGATCGTTGTTATCAGAATCCATGTTGATTCCACAGAAGAAACGTCTTCGGCGTGCTGAATTTTTTCTGGTAAGCAGGAACGTTTTGCTGTCCAGTTACCTACGGTACGCTGCGGTTATAAGAGCAACAAATTCTGTCGCACACTACTTGTAGGATCGTATAGATACATCAGGTCGAGTGACCTTTCCGCTATTCAACAATTTCATTTGAATTTCTATTTCTATATGTATTCTGACGTTCATGCAACTATTTAGACGAACAACCCCGATGTAAGACCGACATTTTTTGGAGCTTTTTGCCATATCTTGAGAGAGAATTTTACTTTCGAAACTGTTGATCGTTTCATGTATGGTTCTAATTTTGACTTCTTTCATTTCACTGCTATTCTACATCTGATTTTTAGAGGGAACTTGATCTTCGTTTCTCGCTTTCCAGGAGACTTTACATTTGAAGTATTGAAGTCATTCAAATGTAGATCTGCCCTCACTTTTACTGTGCCGTCATATTTTAAGCAGATACGTGACGGCTAATTGTTTTGGTTGGTGTTTTCGAAGAGTTTTTTTCTTGTAACATGTTGATGCCGTCGTTCCAAGTACGCATCACATCGAGAGTTTCATGCGATATGTAGATAAAGCGGCCCGAGATTAGTATGGTGCAATGTCTAATTGACAGTGGTGGCAAAACACGATAAGTAATCTCTACCTTGTACGGCATTTATCAACCGATGTGGTGAGGTAGTTAGCCTCTGAACTTGGGTTCAAATTCTCATCGGCCGTAGAGCTTGAGGCGTTCCGTGGTTTCCTTAAATGGGTTAAGGCGCATACCGATATGGTTATTTTGATAAGACCACTGCCAGTTTACTCCACCATTCCTGTCAAATCTCTGTGCGCGCGCCCGCACCGCCTCGAATGACACCGACGGGTCGTCAGCCCTTACCTTCTTTCCTCGCATCCAGTAAAATGGCTATCGGCAGCACGGCACACCATGCGCACGGAAAAAAGCAACCCTACTTTGTCGCGGCTGGAAATGAATGTTCTTTCTGTTTGTTAACGACGTCGACAGATAGCTTTTAACTTCGTATCGCAACAGACTTGTTAGACTACTATACCGACTGTTGTTATCTCTCCCCTCCTTCCTTCTGTCATATATTGTCTTCTTAGACTACTATACCGACTGTTGTTATCTCTCCCCTCCTTCCTTCTGTCATATATTGTCTACTTTAAACGATGTTCAGTCCAAGTAATTAATAAGCAAAGTCCTTTATGAAGATTTGAGACGAGCGATAATTACAATAAACTTTCTAATTTACTTAGCTTGTCATGTTGAGATGGCTCCAGTTCTTCTTGTCAAGGGGTCTGATTCTTGAAGCTAAAAATCTTACAATCAGGTCTTCACGGTTGGTTTGAACTAAATAAATCTGAATATTGTCGTTGCAGCATTTTTTTTTACGTAAATATATTAACATAGCCGAAGTTACATTGTTTGCACAAAAATGCAAAAATGCGTCCGATCACACCAGAAGCAAGCTTACGACTCCCACACTCAGCGGAAATAACAATATTCGGAAGGGTTTACAGTTTTTCTTAACAAATAAATTTCTACTAGTTTCTGTTACATCATTATTTCGATTATTATTTCATAAACGAATCCAGAGTTAAACATACACTCCTGGAAATGGAAAAAAGAACACATTGACACCGGTGTGTCTGACCCACCATACTTGCTCCGGACACTGCGAGAGGGCTGTACAAGCAATGATCACACGCACGGCACAGCGGACACACCAGGAACCGCGGTGTTGGCCGTCGAATGGCGCTAGCTGCGCAGCATTTGTGCACCGCCGCCGTCAGTGTCAGCCAGTTTGCTGTGGCATACGGAGCTCCATCGCAGTCTTTAACACTGGTAGCATGCCGCGACAGCGTGGACGTGAACCGTATGTGCAGTTGACGGACTTAGAGCGAGGGCGTATAGTGGGCATGCGGGAGGCCGGGTGGACGTACCGCCGAATTGCTCAACACGTGGGGCGTGAGGTCTCCACAGTACATCGATGTTGTCGCTAGTGGTCGGCGGAAGGTGCACGTGCCCGTCGACCTGGGACCGGACCGCAGCGACGCACGGATGCACACCAAGACCGTAGGATCCTACGCAGTGCCGTAGGGGACCGCACCACCACTTCCCAGTAAATTAGGGACACTGTTGCTCCTGGGGTATCGGCGAGGACCATTCGCAACCGTCTCCATGAAGCTGGGCTACGGTCCCGCACACCGTTAGGCCGTCCTCCGCTCACGCCCCAACATCGTGCAGCCCGCCTCCAGTGGTGTCGCGACAGGCGTGAATGGAGGGACGAATGGAGACGTGTCGTCTTCAGCGATGAGAGTCGCTTCTGCCTTGGTGCCAATGATGGTCGCATGGGTGTTTGGCGCCGTGCAGGTGATCGCCACAATCAGGACTGCATACGACCGAGGCACACAGGGCCAACACCCGGCATCATGGTGTGGGGAGCGATCTCCTACACTGGCCGTACACCACTGGTGATCGTCGAGGGGACACTGAATAGTGCACGGTACATCCAAACCGTCATCGAACCCATGGTTCTACCATTCCTAGACCGGCAAGGGAACTTGCTGTTCCAACAGGACAATGCACGTCCGCATGTATCCCGTGCCACCCAACGTGCTCTAGAAGGTGTAAGTCAACTACCCTGGCCAGCAAGATCTCCGGATCTGTCCCCCATTGAGCATGTTTGGGACTGGATGAAGCGTCGTCTCACGCGGTCTGCACGCCCAGCACGAACGCTGGTCCAACTGAGGCGCCAGGTGGAAATGGCATGGCAAGCCGTTCCACAGGACTACATCCAGCGTCTCTACGATCGTCTCCATGGGAGAATAGCAGCCTGCATTGCTGCGAAAGGTGGATATACACTGTACTAGTGCCGACATTGTGCATGCTCTGTTGCCTGTGTCTATGTGCCTGTGGTTCTGTCAGTGTGATCATGTGATGTATCTGACCCCAGGAATGTGTCAATAAAGTTTCCCCTTCCTGGGACAATGAATTCACGGTGTTCTTATTTCAATTTCCAGGAGTGTAGTTGACGGTACAGGATTCCGTAATTATAGAAATTTTTAAATATGGCAATAATTCGTAATTTCAAATGTTTCTAAAAAAAGAATTTTAACTGTACATTCAGAACTACATCAGAATTAAAACATCGAAACTAAAATATTTTATAAAATAATTCATTTTCATAATTTTTAGCTTGGAATATAACATATTGCGTATAAAATTGTGTGAAAGTTTTGAGAAAATCAACTGAGATAATATTGACCTGTCCGAAATTCGAAAATATTACTAGTATCGACAACTACTGTTGAGGAAAAGTAATGTTAGAGTAGGATGTCCCGTTACGCTGTGCACATAAAATTATACATAAAATAAGGACAGTGGTTTATCATTTGCATTATGAGTTAGTACTATTACGATGTCTCCCTTGACTTCCATGATGTCACACAGTGCGCTGCCAAGAAGTCCATTGTAATGCGTCCACAGCAATGGTGCGTCTGAGGAAGTGCTCACAGTAATAGCAGTACAATTAATTCACCAACTCTCCCCCAATGCCCCCAACCCGCTCTACCCCCGCCTCCCCGCCATTGGTCCATTTCCACGTACCTCATAGGAAAACCTCTGGCGATGGATTTCGAAAATCAAAAGTTGAACATCAGTGATTCAGGTTCGATTCCCGGTCTGCCACAAATTTTCAGTTGCTATTAGGGACTCGTAAGATATATCTCCTCTCGAGTGCCGACTTTGTATCATTACTTGAATGGGATACTTTCCTGATTTTGGAAATGTCTTTCGAAATCACTCTATCGCGCTTAGCTGTTTTGGAGAAGCGAGATGACTCCTCTCCTTCCGGTCGACTGATGTATCGCTGTCGAGGGAACAGTAGCCCGTATGGACCATGAGTTTCTTTATTTTCGTGTCGCCGACCTCCCGTCTCTCGTTGAACTTCAAAGATTTTGATGTGGTATTTTACTTGCGAACAGCGAAGGAACCTAGGTTGCACTGTACTGGGCGTCGGAGTGATCGAGGAGAGTTACGATGAGCGTGCTCGCGCGAGTCTGTTGGAAGTATTATTGGAGAGAGGAAGTATGGTGTTACGAGGAAGGTAGGCAGTAGTGGGGCAGTCGGCATGAGCCAGGAGTGTGGCCGACAATAGAAGCCCGGAAGGACCGGTAAGGAGAGGAGACGGCAGGGGAGGCGATGAAGGCCGTTCCGTCGGCTGTGGGTCAAGGTCGCCGTTGCGTAGACGGCACAGTTGCGTTGAGGCTGCGTTACGCCCACCGACGGAGCAATGTACGGGTACGTTTCACTGCAACTTTTTCAGCACAGCGAAGTGAATGTTGGGGGACAAGGTGCTACCACGTCAATACGCGTACTAAGTCTCATTAATACGACCTCAAAGTTTGCAGTGTGAGGCCAAAGATGTTACAACAGTTTCGCAGTTTACTTGGTTAGACCTACACGCATACGTGTGCGTGCGCACTCGCTGTACACAGATCTCTAGCTCCTGTTTGACAGAACTCTGGTAAAACTTCAAGTGAGGCCGTTGGTAAAACATGTCGCGAGGAGCCATGGGAAGCTACGATATCGGAACAGCTGGTCTGTATTGCCCAGTGACGTAAAGGCGTTTCCATTTCGATCGCGGGATAAATATTAAGCAGGCTGGTTAGCAGAACAGTGTTAATATATTAGTTGCTACAGAGAGTAACCAAATCTTTGGACACACACACACACACACACACACACACACACACACACACACACACACAATAATTATTTAAAATTGAGTCTGCTTTTGCCGCATCTTAGCCGGCCGAAGTGGCCGTGCGGTTAAAGGCGCTGCAGTCTGGAACCGCAAGACCGCTACGGTCGCAGGTTCGAATCCTGCCTCGGGCATGGATGTTTGTGGTGTCTTTAGGTTAGTTAGGTTTAACTAGTTCTAAGTTCTAGGGGACTAATGACCTCAGCAGTTGAGTCCCATAGTGCTCAGAGCCATTTGAACCATTTTGCCGCATCTTAATGTCTGTGCTACATGACTCTGGGTGCAAGTAAGCAGAAATTAACAGGAAATTAAACTACCAGCTTCCAAATTAACATAAATATCCGCCTACTTTATAAGCGAGTCCTTTACCATAACGCAGATTCCGCCTTTAAGACGAAGTCATGAATTATATTTCAAAACGCACGGTCGGTCTCTCTCTCTCTCTCTCTCTCTCTCTCTGCTGTATATAGCAGTAAAAGAAATTCCTGTAAGGGGCAAAGCAGAAATTAACAGCCGACCGTCCGACTCGAAACGTTAATGTCAACTACTCGGGTGAAATCAACATTTCCACATAAAAGGTGCAAAATTGCTGTAGATATGTGTGTATAAATTAACATAAACATCAATATGCAGCAAAAGGATACGCGGTCCACAAAATGAGATCAATTCGTAAGCTAACGGCGCCTAGTAGTATCCGTTCAACAGCTCATTAGTTTCCACATACTAAGCCTCCTATTGACCGCATCCAACTTGAATTAGAGATAGGTGAGAGCAATATCTAATCCGTACCGTGAACATAGGCAGCGCGTGAGCGGCCTTCTGTAGAGTTTAACCATAACTCATCACTCCGTATAGAGACGTGTAGCAATGAAAGAAATCAAAGATTACTTTTTCCGTAATTTTTGTAGGGTTGACGGTAGGTTCGAGTGTAAATGAAACGCCTCAAGTTTTCTGAGGAGCTACCCACTGTCAGAGGTGTAAACTCAGCGCCAAGGACACGCCTCGCTATGGGCAGACTTCCTCCGTGTCTGGAGAGATTGTTGCTGTACATTTATCATTTACTTTTTAACAATATTGCGGCAACTAACCTGTTAGCCTTTGTCAAACGGTACGAGCCATGCTCAGTCAGGTTAAGAGACATCACCCACACCATTAATAAAATAAAAGACCATTAGGTACTCCACCTTGAGTACTGTGAACAAAATGTGGAATCGTCTAGTGTAGTAGACGTATCGAATTGTCTTCTGTGATTCCGGGAAAACCTTGGGAAGAACTTCGTTTATCTTTGACACGCCTGTAGCTTGAAATCATAATATAAAATGTCAGGAAATCAACGCTTGAAATATTTTGTGCTGTTTGTATTTTCAAATTTAGTCGCTTAGGTTGAGCACGATACGGTGACACGCCGTCGGCTGAAAACTTAGTCTGGTGTGGCTGTTTCTATCTGACATATTTAAACATCGACTTGCTACGTTGGCAACCAAATGCTTGTTTCCGTAGTGATTAATTGCCAATAAACACGTAAAACTTGAACTGTTCTAGCGAAACGTGGCACGTTGTGCGAACAAGCAATAGTTATCTAGACTTAGTCATAGTAACGAATGCGCGTAGAATGAGTGACTAAATGACGTAGAAGAAGTAGAAACGGGAAATTGATATCAGAATTACAGTGTGTTGGTACGTAACTAGACCATCAGTCGAAATCAGTTGGCTTCCGACGAGATCGTATGGGAAACAATGTTCAAAATCTTACAGGTAAGATTTTGATTCTTTTATTTTAATTGTACGTGCTTTTGCTATACTGGATAACATGCCTTTCATATTTCTCAAACATTCTCTCGCAGATTTATTATGTTCCCTGGTAGGCATTTTCTTCATGATCCTTGTGCCTTTACTGATTCGACATACCATTTTGTCAGTGTCGACTACTCCGATGTGCGTGGCATAAAAGATTTGAGCTATTGCCCACTTAGTTGAGACGACCCTTCCCAAGAACAAAACTGATTATAAAGAAAGAAAAAAAAATTTGCGTCAGTATTAATGAGACATAGTCTTCCTTTCAGTTAACTGCAAACCAGACTTGGTTTTCTGGTAGGAAATCCATTTTCGAATTCCGTCATAGATACGAACGACGTCTTCGAAACCACGTGTTAGTTGCAATGGAGCCGTCTGCTGTGTCGTAGGCGCGCGACCACGTCGTCGGCTGTAATCACACAGCGCTCTCCACTTAACGCGTTACATCATCCTAAGGCGTCCTCGAGTTCACGCCTCATTGTGTCGCCAGGCTGGATGAGTCTCGCATTCGTTGATTTGGAACGTCGCTCTATAGCTGCTCAGCGCTGCTGTTCGAGAACATTAGGATTCGCACGAATTAATAGAATCGCTGAGCGGCGATCGTGTTGTTTGAAACTTCTTGGCAGATTAAAACTGTGCCCGACCGAGACTCGAACTCGGGACCTTTGCCTTTCGCGGGCAAGTGCTCTACCGACTGAGCTACCCAAGCACGACTCACGCCCCGTCCTCACAGCTTTAATTCCGCCAGTACCTCGCCTCCTACCTTCCAAACTTCACAGAAGCTATCCTGCGAACCATGCAGAACTAGCACTCCTGGAAGAAAGGATATTGCGGAGACATGGCTTAGCCACTCCGCTGTAGAATGAAAATTTCATTCTAGAAACATCCCCCAGGCTGTGGCTAAGCCATGTCTCCGCAGTATCCTTTCTTCCAGGAGTGCTGGTTCTGCATGGTTCGCAGGAGAGCTTTTGTGAAGTTTGGAAGGTAGGAGACAAGGTACTGGCGGAATTAAAGCTGTGAGGACGGGGCGTGAATCGTGCTTGGGTAGCTCAGTCGGTAGAGCACTTGCCCTCGAAAGGCAAAGATCCCTAGTTCGAGTCTCTGTCCGGCATGCAGTTTTAATCTGCCCGGATGTTTCATATCAGCGCACACTCCGCTGTAGAGTGAAAGTTTCATTCTATCGTGTTGTTTATTGGTCAGTGATCAGCCCGAGCGTTATTACTTTTCGGACACTATTGTTCACCTCAGTGTTCAAACTGTTACGGACGTAGACAATGTTTTAAGCGGCGGCGGTTGTTCAGAGTTCTGCTGAATATTCTCTTTCAAAGACTAATGTTTTACTCAGTGTATGATGAACCATAATGTCTAGTCTTAAGTCTGCCAACAGAATTAGAAACTGGAGTGCAGTTGTCAGTGGTGGTCGGAAATAATTGAGACGAACTGGAAAAATGTTTGTACAGCAGTATGAAAGTCAACAGACTTCACAACATTTCACAACAAAAGTTCTTCGGTTTTGGTGCAATATGTGACACTGCGATCTAAGGAAAAATAGCGTGGAGTCTAAGCCACACTGCGTAGGTGGCTTGGAATAAGTCCGGCCTGTTACACCACCGTGCCCTAGATATAAGACCACAAATCGAAATACTCACAGATCTCGCTTCATTTCTTGCATTTGACCCGAGAATACTGTGTGTATGTAGGAAAGTTGTTTTCCATTGTGCTTGTGATTTCCGGGTAAATTGTGAGGATTTGGCGACAACGTTCTCAGGCTCTTCCACCACACCCTGAACGCACTCTGAGCCCAACCATTCTGTTGTGTATCGCCTTTGTCGAATCTTCAAGCATATTTTCCGATGGTAGAGAACGTTCGGAGTAGCTGATTTAGAGACCTGTTTTACTCCAACCATTATTGATGGAGGCACTTCCATGATGTTTTTAGAAATGGTGTGACGGAATCTTACTACCGATGCTGTTACTTCTGATGGAGAAATTACTGCTAGTTTAAAATATGGGATCAAATGCTTTTCGTACTACAGAAATTACAGAAGCAATATTTCCAAACTGATAGATCAGTACGCACAAGCGGTTGCAGTTTTGTAGTCATGGTCTGAAGATGATCCCAGTGTAAACTGATTTGCACGATCAATCAGCCTGGTTACTAGAGCGCCAATGTGGTTTGAATCGAATATTATAGTAAGAGCAGATTTTGTTCTAATTATTGTTTCTCACATTCTGCCATACAAACGAGAACAAACTTGGTGTAATGTCAAGAGAAATTGTAAATCTGTTGGTTAACGAAAGGTGTGAGGCAGTGGCGAGTCACCATCTTATTATACATATTGTTACGTAAAGGCTTTCCATTATTTGTTTTTGGGAATCGGTTAAATTTCTGGTAGACAAAATAGGCCCCTTACCACCTCATTAGATGGTATTTTCATTTAGTACGTTTCCTTGTGCTTGTAAATTGATGCTAATGGGACGTAAAGTTGAATAAATTGCATTTCCCTGTGAACTTAACTGTGTCCCAAAAAATCACACGATGTCCAGGGATCTTGGGAGACAGAGGCCCCTTCTGACAAGTCTGCCTTCGGGGAACACATTGGTGATGTGAGCCACAATTTGGTTGGATTTGTGAGCGATTGCTCCATCTTATTGGAATACTGCATACAGCTTCTCATCATCTGCTAATTGTGCATAGAAAATGTTTAAAGAGTAATAGAAAAATATGGGGCCAATAATGCTGATGCCGGCCAATGCACACCAAACACATTTATTGTCTGAGTGGAGACTTTCTTCATGCAGAATGTGTGTTGTTCTGTGACCAGTATCTACAATTCGATATTTTGCATCGCTTGATAAATGAAACCGGGCCTCATCTGACTTGAAGTAAAGCAAAGGGTCCAAGTGACTATTAGCAATTGATGTTAACAGCCAGTTACACTAAGAAATCTTTTTTTCCTGATCTTCAAATCTTAGCTCTTGCAACGCACTCACACGATAGGCTTTTGATTTCATATCTTTTAGTGCGCGATGTACGAGATACACAAGTCTGCTGTGGTATCTTCCTTACCGACTTGCGGGGATTTCTCGTAAACCTCAAGCGAATTCCGTCTGTAGTTTTTCCCACTGAGTCGTACCGATTTGATGTGGAACACCCTATATCAAGACATTTCGTCTTCTGGCACATTTCGCGGTCACTTGATCACAGGTCGACCATAATTTTATATTAGTGTTCTGAAGCGAACTGCTCTTACTTCAGTATCCGACCGTCACTGGGATACTGTTTCACGTGCTGTTGGTTTGTCAAGTGAAAGCCGTGCTTAAGTGTCGTTTCATCACATGACGATTACGAGTGTTTACATTCTTTCAAGGCACCTGGTTACCTTTTTGATAAAGGAAAGATATGATTAACGTTTATAGGTGTAAAAAGCTGAGCTGTATAATAAAGCTAAAAGATAAGGAAGAACATAGTTGGGAGTAAATGAATAGTGGTGGAATAGACAAGCTGTGTTTTTTTTCCCTCCAGTATCACAGTTTTACGGTCACGGTATCGTATTAATGTTCGACAAAAACGAAACTGCGTATCTTAATCATGGAGAAGAGTATGGCTTCATTCGGAAGACTGGTTTAATGCAACTTTCCACGCTAGTTCATATCGTGTAAGCCTTGTGATCTCTGCAGAACTACGCAACATACAACATTGGGAACCTGCTTATTGTATACAAACATTGGTCACCCTGTACAATTTTTACCGTCGCCCTAAGCTTTCTTCAGTTATCAAACTGACAATTCATTGATGCCGTAGGACATGTTCTGCGAACCGATGCCGTCTTTTAGTCAAGTTGCGTTGCAAGTACTCCTCCTCCTAAAGTTCGATTCACTACATCTTCATTAGGTATCCCTGCTGCACCACGTTTCACTTCCGTTTAACGCTAAGCTTCGTATAAATACATTCAAAAAAATGTGTAGCACATTTATATTTTATACTAAAAGTTTATTTTTCTCAGAAAACCTTTTCTTACTATTGCCAGTCTGCATGTTGTATCGTTTTACTCACAAACTGTATGCATCTTCGTTCATTCTGCTTCTCGAGTAGCAAAACTTGACTATAAGACAAAAATATTTGTTTTGTTACAATTTGTAGTTTTTGGAGTGACAGTTATTCGCAGAAATATTAAATTCTTCTTGCACCATGAACATTATATGGTCAGTTTTCCGCAGCGACATTAGTTTTCAATAAATGCGAGTGGAAACTTAGACTATTAACATGTTGCAATATAGGTTTTTCGTGTTACTTTGCAGCTAAAAACCAGCGACTAACTAATTCAGCGGGCTTCTCGCTTTTGTCTATCATATACACCAGCGCATTTTTCGCCGACTAAAATTAAATGAAGATGAAGAAGAAGAAGAAGAAGAAGAAGAAGATTCTTCTTCATCATCATCGCGCAGTTAGCGTCGAACAGGATTCCTGAACCATGCCTGAGTTCTAAACCATAAAAGCTTGAGTGTTAACAATGGCAGTACACTGTCTGTTTTAATGGATTACACGACTATTGGTTTCGGAGGATGATTTTTTCTGTACGAAGATTACCAGTGTGAATGGCGTTGTTGTCAAGTAGCCGCATTTTTAAACTAGAACATACAGCCCGTACTCAATCACCAACCTCAACCCCGCGTCGTCCCATTGTAAGAAACATTTTTTTGTATACAAAACGTATTTTGAAAAGGCGCCAGAAGAAACGACGTATTTATTATTTATGGAAGAAACGGTAGTTTCCGAATAGACTGACTACATTAAAGTCTTACGCAAATATGAGTTAACGGAATAAACGTAGCCAGTGGTTTACATAGACGAAACGCAGATTTCTATTGACATATTACACTGCGGAGAATATTGTGTAGCTGATGGACCAGTCATTATTTCATGGTTGGGCAACGCAGGGCCGGCCGGCCGGAGTGGCTGAGCGGTTCTAAGCGCTACAGTCAGGAACCGCGCGACCGCTGCGGTCACAGGTTCGAATCCTGCTTCGGGCATGGATGTGTGTCATGTCCTTAGGTTAGTTAGGTTTAAGTAGTTCTGAGTTCTAGGGGACTGGTGACCTCAGAAGTCCCATAGTGCTCAGAGCCATTTGAACGCAGGGCGGAGGCAGACACGTAGCCTGTAGCAAAGCTCCACATGTATGAGTGCTTGAAATGTATTCTACGTTGTCAATATGGACCAGCATCAGCTGTATAATGAAATGACAATGAAAATTTTCGCCCGATCGGTATTCGAGAACCCGGATTTCCCTCTTATCGCGAGCGGTCGCCTTACCATTAGGCCATCGGAGTATATGATTCACGGCCAGACCCAAACTTCCATAAATCGTCAACCATGTGTCAACAATCTGTACTCGTACATCCATTATGTATATTCCCGTACAGGCGAGTCATTGTACTGGAAAGTCGCTTGCTCGATGCCGGCGGATAAATATGATGCATTGCCTGTGTTATTCTGAATTACGATGAAATGTTCCTTTGGACAAAATGCGGGAATATACATAACGGATGTACGAGTGTATGTTGGAGACACATGGTTGACGACATATGGAGGTTTGGATCTGGCCGTGAGTCGTAGTCATATAACCTAATGGTAAGGCGACCGCTCGCGATAAGAGGGAAATCAGGGTTCTCGAGTGCCGATCTGGTGAAAATTTTCATTGTCAATATAGAGCTGATGCTGGTCCTTATTGGCAACTTAGAATACATTTCATGTATTTCATAACGGCTGTAGTCGCCGCAATGCTTGTTGCTTCGGAGATGTAGGCACTGCAATATCGTACGTATGAATACTGGTTTGTACGCTGTTACTACCTCCGCTGTCTGATTCTCGGTCGTAATCACGACTATGCTAGAACACTGGCCAAATCTGCAGTTCGCTTTGCCTGGTAATACTCGCGCCTTCTTCCAAACTGAAGAGAAATATTGATTCAGCGCTCAGGGCTACTTGACTTGGCACTCCAGCGCTGTCGGCGTGAGCGAGAGGGTGTGTGTGTGTGTGTGTGTGTGTGTGTGTGTGTGTGTGTGTGTGTGTGTGTGTGTGAGAGAGAGAGAGAGAGGAGAGAGAGAGAGAGAGAGAAAGCATTTACAGACAAGACATAGATACAGCACGGCCTTGCGGAACATTCTCCACCATCGGTTGTTGCTGTTCGAGGTAGGTGCCGAGTAGTTCCTACCATCAGTATTGCCGCGTATTGCAGCCACGTTGCAGCGATGTTGATGGCAACACTATTGCAGTCACCTGTTGCCGTAAACTGTCCCGTGTAAACGCACCTTCCGTTACAGCTGTGATCCTATGCGTCTGGAGGTACGGCCGGACCAAGGCGTCCGCCGATTGCGTGAGGCAGGCAGTTGGCCGTTGAGTTGGCACGGTAAACAAGAGTCGGGAACGGAACAGGTTGCCAGCTGTTCGGCGGCGTGGCCTATTACGCCTAGAGCTGCGTCCCTACAGCTGCAGCCAACTCCGCGTGCTGGCAGACACGTGCCACCAGTCAGCCATCCCCTCCCGCTATGCACAGCCGATGACTTGCAACTACTCACGCAATTCACTGTTTAAAATAAAGAGGACTGTCAAACGTGAGCAGTGCAACAGAAGTGAGCTACAAACCACATGGTTGTGTAAGTAAGAGCTTATTCAATTGACCGAGAAAGTTGTCATTCTGTACGCAAACCTTTGTCAGTATTTACGCGAAATTGACTAGGCCATCTCGAGAAACTCTTCATAGATTCCCATGCCTTACAAGGCTGTAGCCGATGCCCTATGATGTTCAGTCCGTATATTGGCCAAGCTGTGAAGCAGATAAAATGGAATTGGAATTAAAGTTCAGGTAGAACAAATTAAGTGTGAGGTATGTCAGTGACTGTCTAATTCTGTCAGGTGGTAGACAACTTGTATGACCAGTCGAATGGGATGGACAGTCTTCAATCGAGTTTATATCAACATAAAAAAAGTAATGGACTGTAGTCGAATTAAACCAGGCGTTACTGAGGGAATTAGATTGAGAGTAAGACAATGTAATCCATTACGTATATGCAGACTGCCAGGAGCAAGGAAAGCTTTTCAGAAAAACAAATTTGTGAACATTGGTTATAAATTTAAGTGTTGAGTCTTTTCTTTAGTACTTGCCTGGACAGTAGTCTTCAGCTGAAGTGAAATGTGGACGACAAATAGTGCAGACAAGAAGAGAATTGAAGCTTTTCAGATGTGACAAAAGAATACTGGAGCTTAGATGGGTAGCTCGACTAACTAATAAGGAGATATGGAATCCGGGGAAAAAGAAATTTATGGCATAGTATGACTAAATGGAGGGACTGATTGATAAGACACATTCTCTGACATCAAGGAATAGTGAATTTGGAAATGGAGGGGAAGGAGGTTGGGAAAAACTGTAGAGGGGAGGACGTGGGAATGAGTACAGAATGTAGGTTCATATGTGTGTGTATGATGCAGCAGTTCTGCAAACATGAAGATTGTACAGTGTAGACTGTAATGGAGAGCTGCATAAAGCAGTTTTCGGATTTAAGAGAACTACAGCTCTGGCAATACTTTCCATAAATACGTAATTAAAATAAGCTTCTAGCTACTAACGAGATTCGAACCGGCGAGTTTGCGATTGCAAAAGTTTGACACTACAGCAGTATGTTAATAAGCTGAGTGAACACTGTGTGACGGGATTTAAGGTCTGTTGCTGGCCGCCTTCTCGCCTCCCGCTCTCCCTTTTATCGCAGGGCCGTAGGCCACGGCGGAGGGCGCCCACTCTCGAGCGCTGCCGGCCGGACTTTTTATTCGCGAGCTGGCCCCGCCCCCTCCAGCCTGTGTTAATTGCACGCCGTCGCAGGCCCACTCCGGCTAACAGCGGAAGTTCTCCACCTGCGCCCGTCTGCTAACCACAACACTGCAACACCGCCGCGCCGGCACAATCCCCTAGTCGCCTCTTCCCAGCTTGTATTCTTTTTCGTTCGCCCCCCTTGCGGAACTGTCGTTGAACCGTTCTGTTTCAGACAATGTAATGTATTACTTTAAGGGGGCGATGATTTATACATCTTTTAAAATTTTAAACAGCTACGCCAAAAATGGGTAGCAACACAATTTGCAATGATTTATTCATAAAAGTTGTGGAGTTCTGAACTAGATTATGAAAATGGTATGTGGAAATACTTCCACCGATCTTTCTTTAAACCTGGTGTAGTCCTATATCCAGTGAACGATGGATAAAATCTCTTCCATAATGTTAGTTGGTTCTTACTCTTGATTACAGTAGCTGAGACATATTCCTGAGATACCGAGTGGTTATAATTAAAGTGCAGCTACTTACGGATGGCCAGAGTGGGCCGCAATTAATATATTGCAGCGAAACTTGGTAGAGATTTTAATGCGTTAATGCAGAACCTAGGCACAATGGACAACAATTTGTTCTAGTTTTGGCCTCCAGTCGCAAATCTGGCGCTGCACACAGTTTGTATGGCGGTGTGACATCCAGGCCGTCATTTGACATATCGTAACATGGGTGAACAGTATGGTTATCGAGAACAGAGACCGTGCGCTGTTAGTGAAATTATTTTGTGTGTACGACAGCAATTACAGTGCTGCATTGGGAGAGTATCGCCAACTGAAGGATCTGATGCCAGTATACACACACACATTGCTCACATTCCATCGGAATTTCTGCGTTTTACGGATGCAGCATCTCGTCGACGTCTCCAGTGCTCATATTGAACAAACTGTGTAGGCGGTGGTTAATAATAAAATCAACGTCATGCATTCCTCACTTCTTTGACTTTTCTGCCAACCTCGTTTTCATAATCAGTTACGTATGGAAACGTGACTATACGTCTTTTTCGCATTCACAGCGCCAGTATTGCACGTGGTGGCTAGAATTGGAACTAATTTTTTCCGTTGTGAAACGTATGCACATTAATGCATTAGAATATCTACAATAATTACAGACTACACTGAAATTCTGTGATCAGCTGCACTATAGTTATAACAACCCTGTACTATCTTGGGGTACTCACATTCACGTTTGTTGGACAGTGTCCACGTGGGAACTATTTGTGTGATGTCTGTCGAGGACGTAGTACAGTCATTGGCGAGTGCGGCCTCTTATGGAGCCTGCCTAACGTACGAGGTGCATTCAAGTTCTAAGGCCTCCGATTTCTTTTCTCCGGACTGGAAATAGAGAGAAACATGCGCATTGTTTTAAAATGAGGCCGCGTTCATTGTCAATACGCCCCAGAGATGGCAGCGCCATACGGCAGATGGAATTTTACCGCCAGTGGCGAGAATGAGAACTGTTTTAAATACTTAAAATGGCGACGTTTTCCTTACTTGAACAGCGTGCAATCATTCGTTTTCTGAATTTGCGTGGTGTGAAACCAACTGAAATTCATCGACAGTTGAAGGAGACATGTGGTGATGGAGTTATGGATGTGTCGAAAGTGCGTTCGTGGGTGTGACAGTTTAATGAAGGCAGAACAACATGTGACAACAAACCGAAACAACCTCGGGCTCGCACAAGCCGGTCTGACGACATGATCGAGAAAGTGGAGAGAATTGTTTTGGGGGATCGCCGAATGACTGTTGAACAGATCGCCTCCAGAGTTGGCATTTTTGTGGGTTTTGTGCACACAATCCTGCATGACGACCTGAAAATGCGAAAAGTGTCATCCAGGTGGGTGCCACGAATGCTGACGGATGACCACATGGCTGCCCGTGTGGCATGTTGGCAAGCAATGTTGACGCGCAACGACAGCATGAATGGGACTTTCTTTTCGTCGGTTGTGGCAATGGATCAGACGTGGATGCCATTTTTCAATCCAGAAACAAAGCGCCAGTCAGCTCAATGGAAGCACACATATTCAGCGCCACCAAAAAACTTTCGGGTAACCGTCAGTGCTGAAAAAATGGTGTCCATGTTCTGGGACAGCGAGGGTGTAATCCTTACCCATTGTGTTCCAAAGAGCACTACGGTAACAGGTGCATCCTACGAAAATGTTTTGAAGAACAAATTCCTTCCTGCACTGCAACAAAAACGTCCGGGAAGGGCTGCGCATGTGCTGTTTCACCAAGACAACGCACCCACACATCGAGCTAACGTTACGCAACAGTTTCTTCGTGATAACAACTTTGAAGTGATTCCTCATGCTCCCTACTCACGTGACCTGGCTCCTAGTGACTTTTGGCTTTTTCCAACAATGAAAGACACTCTCCGTGGCCGCACATTCACCAGGCGTGCTGCTATTGCCTCAGCAATTTTCCAGTGGTCAAAACAGACTCCTAAAGAAGCCTTCGCCACTGCCATGGAATCATGGCGTCAGCGTTGTGAAAAATGTGTACGTCTGCAGGGCGATTACGTCGAGAAGTAACGCCAGTTTCATCGATTTCGGGTGAGTAGTTAATTAGAAAAAAAATCGGAGGCCTTAGAACTTGAATGCATCTCATGTATTGCACCTGAGTCGTAGGTCTTTAGCGCTCTTATGTGTAGGCTGTGCCCCGTGTTTTGTGGAGTACACAGTCGACAACAGCTGTCTCTCACTTTATTAAAATTGCCTGTTTCGGTCAAACTAATGTCTATACGTAGTTAAAGAAGACAGTTAGTGGGCAAAATGATCGCAAAACAAAAGAATCAAGTATCCATAAACTATTTGACAACAACCTATTCTCAGAACGACGATGTTGATTATAGGGCCACTGTTTAATCCTGATATTATCTAACTAGATGAAGGTTACACATTGACTGCACCAAATTAGAGAGTGCTGGGAGGTACTCATATGTACACATTAGTCAGTATGTTAACAGGTGAGACTTAAGAGGCATATTCTTACGTCGCAGGAACACAATCAGAAGTTGAGGACGCTCTATATGGATAAATCAATATTTATGCAATTTTGTATATCTGGTGTCAACCAAACGCCCTAGAAGTAGAATGTAAAAATCTACATCTGATATACTCCGAAAGCAATCTTACGGTGTATGGCGGTGCATACTTTGGGGACCACTGTCCTCCCCCACACACACATCTCCCCGTCCTCCCTCCCTCATCCTTCCCATGTTCCAACGCACATGGCTTTCAGGGAGAGTGAATGCCGGCAGACCTCCGCATGAACATTAATTTCTCTAAATTTTCTCGTCATGCTCGTTTCACGAGGAGGAAGCAATGTGTTCTCCGAGTCTTCCGGTAAATGTTCTCTCGGAATTTCGGTAGTAAACCTCTAGGTAACGCTCTCGTCCCGGCCAAACGATCGTGTAACAAAATGCACTGCTCTTCATTGGATCTTTTCGTTCTCTTCTATTAATCCAACATGGTAAGCGTCTCAAACTAATGAGCAGTACTCGGAAATTGCCATTGTAAGTGTTTTGTAGGTAACTTCATTCGTGGATGAATTCCATTTTGTTAAGAATTTTACCCTGGAATCTGCTGTTCCTACAGTTTGTGTTGTCATTCCGTTTCAGTTCGCACAGGATGACTATCCCATAGCGATTTTACGGTAGTTACTGTTTCCAGAATGAGATTTTTACTCAGCAGCGGAGTGTGCACTGATATGAAACTTCCTGGCAGATTAAAACTGTGTGCCGGACCGAGACCCGAACTAGGGACCTTTGCCTTTCGCGGGCAAGTGCTCTGCCATCTGAGCTACCCAAGCACGACTGACGCCCCGTCCTCACAGCTTCGCTTCTGCCAGTACCTCCTGTCCTCTCTTCCAAACTTAATAGAAGCTCTCCTGCGAACCTTGCAGAACTAGCACTCCTGTTTTGTTTGCCGCTAATAATATAAACGACCAGTAGTGTTTTCTTCGCGTGTTTATGTTCAGTACGTTCCTTCAAGATCAACTGCCACTCCTTCAGGGTCAAGTGTCAGTCATTGCACCATTCATCGATCCTTTGCAGAGCATCTTGCATTTAATAAGTCTTCGGGCATCGCAACATTCCTAAGCATAATAGTTTTATACAGTTACACATGAGTTTGTAATATTGTGTAATTCCATATCTCTTTCCATATTATACTTCTCGAATTTTTCTTGGTACTATACGTACATGAGTGTTCATTTATCCATGTACAGCACTTCAAGAATGACTTCAACAACATTTGTCAGTGCTTTTGTGATACAAGAGGACATGCCACTTATATCTGACCTTCGCTGTGTTCACAAACTCCCTGATGCATACATTGGGTACATTTTTGCAGTGTATGATTTTGGTAAGTAAGTTAACGCGAACGTTGATTTAGATGCGGATGATAATGAGAGGACGGATAGCCTGTAATACCCCTCCTATTTCTTTAAATTAATAGGTTATATGAGGAATGTGTTATGTAGATACCATTTTATTTTTGTTTGTTTTCTACGTGCTCAGTTATGGTTTTTTCATTGCATATAGATACTTGAGGATGGTCCTTTCTTTGACTGAAATTCGCTGTTTCACTAAAGCGACACTCAACAATTATGCCAATCCATGATTTTTCACCAGCAACGTAAATTCGCGAACGTAGACCCTCGTTTCCGGAACTCATCTTTCGTGTTACAAGTATCCAATACTCCTTCGTTGTTTGTATTGTACAGTATCTTTGCGAGAAGTACTAATAGTTACATCGATACCAAAGGTGATACCGAACCACATTAGGAACGTGGCATGACATTTTGTCTAAAATCTGTCTTTTCATGACCCTGAGTACTGTGAAGACAATACACGTAGGTGCACTCCACAAAAAAGCTCATTCCACTGTGGATGTTCAGCACGGAGGACGCTATTCTGGTAGCTGCTAAGAGACCAGTCAGGTGCAGCCTTACTGTCGGGCCGCCGGCCGAGGTGGCCGAGCGGTTGTAGGCGCTCGAGCGGTTTTAGGCGCTTAGCCCTGAACCGCGCGACTGCTACGGTCGCAGGTTCGAATCCTGCCTCGGGCATGGATGTGTGTGATGTCCTTAGGTTAGTTAGTTTTAAGTAGTTCTAAGTTCTAGGGGATTGATGACCACAGATGTTAAGTCCCATAGTGCTCAGAGCCATTTGAACTATTTTTTACTGTCGGGCCAACGAGTTCACACAAAAATGGGAAATGCATTTATCTCAGGTTTTGCGGAAACTTCCCGTACCGGCACTTCAATCTTCTAACACCACTGGCTGCTGTACGACGGCAGCTCCGCGGTATCCTCGCAGCTAGCGTTGTGGGCAGACAGGAATAGTCGGGAATGCCTTAGTGCTGTCCCAAGACGTTTACAGCGCTGTGTATTTCTGAGACTCAGCGTGTACAGGACACCGTCGTTGGAGGCTTCGCTGCTGATTCTTAGATTTCCAGTCGAGGCAACAGCAGGCACGGAGCAGTGTTTGGAATTCCAGTATCAGTAATAATTTGTCCAGAGATCATTTTATGATACAGGGTCTGCCAATTTAATACAAGGAAAACATGCGTTTAATGAGGAGAGAATAGAACAGGACAAGCAGTCGGCCGTGGCCTTTTGAAGGAGCCACCCGGCATTTGCCTGCAATGATTATGGAAAACTAATTCAACATGCCCGGATAGAATGACCCTCCATCCTCCCGAATTTGGGACCGTGTGTTAAAAGGTACTACCTCAGGCGGTTGTACCTAATGTATAGTTCCCCTAAATTTTTATATGCTCGCAACAAGTTAGCTTAACAGCATAAAAACAGTTATTTCTGGTTTATTTAGTTTTTTCTCTGAACATAACCCAAGACACGTGCAGTTGATTCCAGAAGTACTGCTGTCCTGTCACGGCTTTACCAAATCCCCTTGGCTCTCTTTCTGCCTGTCAGAAAAACTGTATCAGCTTCTAGCTTCCCCTCACTAGTGAGATGTAAAAGGCGGAAAAACAGTGAGACATTGCTAATATACACTAGCAGTCACCTTTTTCAAATTGCAAACCCTACTGTGAATTCTCTATGTAATCATTAACTGTGTAGTTACTCCAGTCAGTCATCATGAATTCCATTGTAAAAAAAAAGATCGTGGAAATAATTCAAATTTTGTTAATTTCATAAATTTCGTCGTTGCATGCAACTGTGACTAATGGTTCTCCTGATGAAGGCGTGTAGTAACTAGATATTTCTTAAGCTGCCAGTTCGTTAGCAGAGCATCTCAATATTAACTAAAGCGTGCAAGTGAAATTTTCTCAGGTAAACGATGCAATGACTGTCAAATCGGAGAATTTTGTTTGACGTACTGAAACATACTCTACAAACAGGACCTTCCTCTGCAGAATATTTTTTCGAACAAAAGTATTGATGACCTGCTTCACTTGACGTAAGGAAATTTACGTGAAATGGATAAACGAGCGAGCTAACTGGGAAGTAACTTACTGGACTCCATTGCTGAAAACGTTAACTTCGATGCAAACTCAAAAACTTGGAGATCATAACTATACTTCGCTTCGACAGGATCTAATACAAATGTTACGGGGACTAATACAATTTCGTATTAAATGATTTCGCTGAAGAGATTAATAGGCTGCTGTACAAATATTCCTTACTTGACCCTTTTCTCTCTTCTGAAATATTAGTGTGTAATCACTACTGACGTAGCTGTTAGTCGAACATGGAAAGGAAATAAATGCGAAATAATTTATCTGTCGGTCTGAGAAGACGCACGATGAAGATGAACTTTTGAAACATGTTTTATTTCCTGTGCTTATTTGTTGTAATGATAAGTAGTACAGAAAATGCGGTTCGCAGCTTAGACATGCCACGTATCTCACTAATACGTTATAACAAAATTACCATTACGCGACTGATAAATCAGAAGAAAACCCTTTGAAAAACGGCGCTCCAAGGTGACCATCTTGCCCATCATAGCTGGGGGACAATCGTACGTATAAAGGCTAAATCGATGTATGCATTATATGTACCTAAAATTCAGGGGCAATAACCGTAGCTATCACTTCTTAACTCAGTCGGATGAGTTTGCGCCCTGAAACAGAAGACCGCCGGCTTGAGGGGCATTGGCCGGCAGTTCGATGTAATAGAACCAGCGTTCGCCGATACCTCAGCAGTGCTAGATATAGTGTTCCTCGCGCGCCTGCTTGTCTGAATGTCATGTGGCGAGGCAGATTACATGGGAGGCGGCCTGACTGGCCAATCAGCAGCGAGTGGAAGCGTTTAGCCGCCGCCCGCCAAATGACTGCGGATTATTTCGAGTACCGCCAGTAAACTGATTAGGCTGCGTGCGAGGCTCGTAGCAAGCAATTGTCTGGTTCTCTACTCGCGCTGCCCGCTGGCGCGAGAAATTACCAGGGCAGGGAACATGGTACACTCGTATCCTGTGAACTCCGCAAAAGCAGCTATTCTCCGGCGAGTACGATCTGTTCGTAACGTCTCCAAAGTGGCAGTGAGACTCGCTGTAGCCAATTAGTTCACTTGCGAGAAACACACTTCTCTTTATTCACTTCGATATCTTAAAATTACGGTATCCAATGAAAAGTATTAGTGGACGTTAATATGGGCTCTGTTCACATTTCTCCTTTGTGACGGATTGGACTTTGCTGAGAACACCTACCGTGAGGTGTCTGAATAATAGCAACGCATTTTTCTTCAAGAGCCGAACCCAGAGAAAGTAATGAGGCTGAACGCTGGATTCTGGAGCGAAGTCGATGTTCTGACTCATCCCAAAGATGCTCCATTGAGTTCAGGTCGGCACTCTGGGCTGGATGCTCCATATCAGAAATATTATTGTCCACACACCATTGCCTCACAGAACCTGCTTTGTAAAATGTGTCCATTTTCTTACACATTTTGTTTTCGTGAGCACAATAAAGGGGATAAATTCTGACAACAAAATATACCCCATGTCGTAACATAATCATCTCCGTACTTCACCGTTGGCACCAGACACGTTGGAAGATAACGTTCTCCAGGCTTTCACCAAATCCAAATCGTTGTCGGATTGCCACAGGGTATATCGTGATTCAGCGCTCCAAATCGCTCGTTTCCAATCACCCACTGTCTAGTGACGTCGCTCTTTATACCACAGCCAAGTGTTGCTTACAGCATTGACTACAGAAATTGATGGCTTACGAGGGGAGCTGCTCGACCGTTGTACCCCATTAATTTTAAATCCTTACGTACGGTCATTGTGCTAGTCCGACTGTTGGTAGCACTTTGAAACGCTAGAGTGATTCCGTCCTCCGATTTTCAGCAACTTTCTACGACCACTCACCGCAATGCTTGACGGTCACTATCCGTCAGTACGAGAGATCTTCCTGTTAATTGGTTTCGATTTGTGTGTGTTCCTTAGCGTTCCACTTCACACTCGCATCATCATCAACAAAACAATCGACTGGGACAGCTTTATAAGGATTGAAATGCCGCTGACGGATTTCTTACACAAGTGGCATCCAGTGCCTAGTCCACGTTAGAAGTCGCTGAGCTCTCCTGGCAGACCCACACTGCTGTTACTGCTTCTCTACTGACAACACAGTAGTCCCCGCCGCCTGTTAAGGTGGCGGGTCCGTCTGTCGCGACGTCTAGTAGTCAGTTCCATATTACGTAGAGGTGTGCGGATGCTTTTGATGAGTTAGAGTAGATAAGATACCAGTGGACAGGTTCATACAGCTTTGTTAGCTTTCCGAAATTTCGTTCGACATTGTCCTTCCTACGCTGCCCACCAGTAACAGAGATGCGACCATGTGGAATGTCTCCACAGGCGTGGTATTGGCCCCCAATAATGTTTCAGAAATAGAATCCAGCGCATTGGACTAAATTTCCAATTAGTGTAGACCTACTCAGTAACACTTCTTACAAACTGGATGTATGCATGATAATGTGCATAACAAAGAGGAGGAAACCAGATAGTTCCCGGTTATAAGATTTGTGCCAAATATTTGGAACGGGTCACATCATATAACAAAAAAATATTCAGAGGAAACACTACTAAGAAGCTAAACGAAATGTGACGAACATGCCATCTGCAGTAGGGAAGCCAAACGACGATTAGTTGGATGGGTTCTGGGACAGTGCAGTATATAAAAAGAAAGCCTCATATAAGTTTTTAGTACTACCATATTCTGACTACTGCTCTAGCCTTTGGAGTCCCTATGAAGTACGCATGAAAACAGAGTTCTAACGAATTCGGAGAAGTGCTGCTATGTTTGTTACAGGCCACTCCAGCCTGTTTCGCGTAACAGTGTTGCATAAATAAACGAGTGTTTAAGAAAGAGTGCGGGACAATTCTGCTGCATTCATCCTATATATTTCGTTGGGATCGTTAGAATAAGACGAAAAGAGATTGCGACACGTGTTGGGTCGTGTAATACTTTTTCCATCGTTCCATATATGAGTGACATGGAACAGACTTGCTTGTATTGGTTACATTAATATGTTCCAATATTATATACACTGAAAAGCCAAAGAAACTGGTTCATCCGCCTAGTATTGTGAAACGCCCCTGCGAGTAAGCAGAAGCGCCGCAACACGATATGGCATGGAATCGAGTTATGTCTGAAGTAGTGCTGGAGGGAACTGACACCATGAATCCTGCAGAGCTGTCCATAAATCCGTAAGGATACGAGGGGGCGGAGATCTCTTCCGAACACCACATTGTAAGGCATTCCAGATATGCTCAATAATATTCATGTCTGGGGAGTTTTGTGACCAGCAGATGTGTTTAAACTAGGAAGTGTATTCCTAGAGCCACTCTTTAGCAATTCTGGACGTTTGGGGTGTCGCGTTGTTTTGCTGTAATTGTCAAAGTTCATCGGAATGCACAATGGATATGAATTGATGCAGGTGATTAGACAGGATGCTTACGAACGTTTCACCTGTCAGAGTCGTATCTAGACGTATCAGAGTCCCATATCACTCCAAGCTGGTTGAGGTTCTGTAATGATGTGGGACGTCTGCAGTTGAACAGTCCCCTGCTGACATGCAGGGTCCATGGAGTCATGAGGTTGTCTCCATATCCGTACACGTCCATCTGCTCGGTACAATTTAAATCTAGGCTCGTCCGACCGGCAACACGTTTCCAGTCATCAACAGTGCAATGTCGGTGTTGACTGGCCCAGGCGAGGCGTAAAGCTTTTTTTGTCGTGTAGTCATAAAGAGCTCCGGAAGCCCATATCGATGGTCTTTCGTTGAATGCTTCGCGCGGATCCTTGTTGATGGCCCGCCATTGAAATGTGCAGCAATTTGCGGAAGGCTTGCAATTGCGTCACTTTGAATGATTCTCTTCAGTCGTCGTTGGCCTCGTTCTTGCAGGATCTTTTTCCGGCCGCAGCGATGTCGAGGATTTGATGTTTTACCGGATGCCTGGTATTCATGGTACACTCTTGAAATGGTCGTATGGGAAAATCCCCTCTTCATCGCTACCTCGGAGATGCTGTGTCCCATTGCTCGTGCGCCTACCACAACAACATATTAAAACTCACTTAAATCTTGATATCCTGCCATTGCAGCAGCAGTAACCGATCTAAGAACTGCGCCAGACACTTATATTGACGTTGCCGACCGCAGCGCCGTATTCTGCCTGTTTATATATCTCCGTATTTGAATACGCATGCCTATATCAGTTTCTTTGGTGCTTCAGTGTATATTAATCACAATCCAATGTTGGTAACAAGTGTTCCCGGTTGTGCACTGTGCACCGGCTCCTTGTAGGTGTAGAGTATATATGCTCTTAACTGATTCTGGAGTAATTTTCCGCTCGGCGCTCCGTTCCAAAATGTCGTTAACATTTTTTCAGGAGACCTCTCAAACTCCGTTTTTCCACTGTGTCATCTAGTGTGGTATCAGTAGCGTTCGACCTCCCACTGTTTGTACACGTTTATGTAACTGATGGTATTTCTGGTGAAATTTCTGTGTGCCCATTGCATGGCGACTAGTTTTGGGTCCATTTGTGATGTGTTAATTCTTATGCGCTTCTTATACGTGGTTCTCGTCTAACCTATTGGCTGCATTACCATTTGAAACGTTGATTGCAATGACTTCTGCATTAAAAATACTTATTTCTGGTGGGAGCTTGACTTCTTGTAGCTATAAATCTCAAGAATACAACATCGTCTTCACCTTCTCTTCAGAGTTTTCTGCTCGTGGATCAGTGGCAGAACTAACCATTTTACTAACTACAAACGAAACTGTGTTAAATAGTAAATTTATATGAAATAATAACAGTTGCAGCCAGAAAGAAACGCATAGTTCAGACAACAGGATTAATAAATGTAGGTGTTAGCAGATGACAGGACCTTACTTCCGCCTTCTACAATTAACACACTCATGGCCCAGTGGTATTCTAATTTTGTATGCCATCGTAGAGCAGTTTTTGTTTCAATGCCAATAGATACTTCTCCAAAATTGTTAAGACCTTCGTTTAATGAACATTGCTATCCACCAGTAATAATTTTCAAGTGTGGGAATAGGAATAAATAACTTACTATTAAACTGAAAAGTTGAAGTGGACCGCGAAGGAATTAGTCTCTGTCAAACACTCCAGTATAATACCACACATTAGAGGCCAATCACGGTTGTGCTCTGGCCCCACGGCCATGTATCTCCGGAAACTTATTGTGAAGTACGTCTGCACATAAGCAGATTCTACTTACAAATTTTCTTCCTCGTCCATTTAACCACTGGAGACTCGCCCATTTCTCCAAAAATACCTCTCACAAGTGCGCTGTACTTTCATGAAAATTACCTAAAGTTTCAGCGCTGTCGTAAACATTTTCTGAGAGACCATTTAGAACTTGCTTAACTGTCGTGGGATTAAATTATTTTAAAGATACTCTGTCAGTGAAATGAGAGCAGATGTAAGAGTTGCTACATTTCAACAAAAGAATTTCTGAGTATAATTTTATCATAAGTCAGGTAACATTAGGTCATTCTTTCATGCTGTTCACCTTCGTTAAACGTTTAAGTTGAATGTACAGTGTGAACGGAAAGTTTCTCCCTGAAGTCCTAATAGAATGTTTTTATTTCGTAGAACTTTTTTTTACAAAAACTCATTCTACATTTTAATGGATGATTTGGGCAGTCATCTGTACAATTTTTCAGTATTTTGTACGTCGTTCCAGATTATGAAGACATTCTTAAACTTGCCTACGAAAAACTCTCTGCGAGCACTGATGTCTCTTCAGGAGTGACAGAGTTCCACTCCTGCACACGAGCTGCACATAAGCTGGTCTTTCCGTTGCATGGGCAGGGTTTCTTGAACACTACATCCTGTAGACTGGCCCAAGGAGCTTAGCCGGATTTAGGTCTGAAATTCCCTTCAGCTTTGAAATCGTAGAAACCACCACACATTATTTTTTGACAAAATGCGTGAAGATCAACAACAGTTTTTTTTTCTGACTGCATGGTTGGTAATAAGCATGCTGTTCCCCAGGAGTGTGTATGAACAAAGTCTTTCACAGTTGTCCTACCGATAATATTCTGCCTTTGCTGGAAGCTCTCTGAGAAATGCAGACGTTTGACAACTGTCCTACAAACTATGCCCATTTTATCCTTAACGATATGTGTAATTTTGTTTCTAGCGCTCGGTGAGAGGTTTGTTGGTTGGCCAACTCCGTTACTAGCATTACCATCGTCTCCATTAACACAAAGTATAACGGTTCTCGGATGAGCATCCAATGTCTGAGCAACTTTGGTGTTTGACATGCCAATGGCATGGAGGCCTTGAATTTGGGAATGAACAGGTTCACGTTTTGGCCCCAATTGTTAATGATTATTTCCTTAGAAAGATAAAAATCACGACCACAGAACGGTATACAGACAAAGATAAAAATTTAAATAAGCAACTTATAAATCCATTAAATTGAAGAAAATTAAAGTTTTATAGCATTATCTTTGTTTTGCCTGCATAATTTAAATTTAGTGACAAGATTTTTTTCTGTCTTTCATTAGGTGAAAATATAAGCATAACTAAAAAGATTACTGAAAGACAAATTGTCATTGACTTACGAGCTACAGGTGCGTTAAATTTTAGAAAATGATCTATTTACAGGTAGTGAACCGTCACATCACTGCTTATCAGCAGCAGTCAACTTTGGGAATATGTTCAAAATGATTCAGTAAGTAATTTAGACAGCCATAAACTTCATGTGGCCAGCAGCATATGTTGGTCTAGAGTGGCACGATCTTTACAAAGCATCAAACTTCGCTGTATCTGTCGATAAAAAAGAGAGAAACTTTCCGTCCACCCAAGATATTGTTCGATCAACTACCTGTTCCGTGTTGATGCATTAACTGAATGAAATCTGGCGTGGATCGCACTACGCATACAGCGAGCTTAAAATATCATTTTACGAGCCCTTGCCTGCATTTGTCGAGCGTGTGCCATGGCATATAATTATCTCGCATTGCAGCTTGAACTACACAAGATTTCGCAATAAAATTTCCTTACATATTCTGTTCGTTTAAAAGTAAAAGTAAACGTTAATCGCCAGCCACTCGGAGACGAATTACCTATAAAGTCTAACCGTTAAAGAGACTAGGTTTATCTGTTTTGTTTCCAATATAGCATCAGCAGGAAAGGTTGGGTAGACCATGAGAAATCGAAATGGACGTGCTAGGCATATTGGCGTTAAGAAACAGACTGATAGCTTATGTCGATAGCTGCAGCCGCTAAATGTAACACGGGTGGTGCTGTTTCACATTTGAGTTCTTGATTGTGCCTGCAGCCTCCTGCGTTTGGCGGAGGCGGACACGGCCACTCACTTAGCCTTGGCCAACTGTTACAAGGACCCGGACTAAGCTTAGCCGGCGCCGCGGACTGTGCCCGACAGTCCCGGTATTTCGTGCGTGCTACGTCAGAGACCGCAGTTCCTCTAACGCGGCTCGTCTGTGCGTGGTAGGCTTGCAGGTAGACTGGGCGGCTGTGACGTATCGTTGCCTTGACGGGAGCGGAATACATAGCAGTGCCGAGTCACAAACCGGCCGCAACCTGTGGCGAGGCGCCCCTTACCATGACGTCACCCAGAACAGGCCAACAGCTGAGTCACGTGGGCGGCGGGCGAGCAGCTGCTCGCAGGACACCACTCTAGTCCGCCAGTTACTATGACTTCACCGCGCATCTGTGTTATTACACACCTGTACTGCTGACCTTTCACTAGCCTGATCGCTATTGTACAGGCGTTTGCTCTCCGCCAATTCAATGCGTGACGTGTACCTACTTAATACGATACTGACGTCATGTGCCGACCTTCCTCTCGCAAGTGTGTGTGAAAAGTGGCAGCAGGGAAAACTTCATCTCCAGAACTTGATCTCAGGTGCAGACTCTCCGGAGGCGGTTGTTGTTGTTGTTGTTGTTGTTCTGGTCGTCAAACCGAAAACTGATTTGATACGCTTATCTCGCAAGTGTATCCTATACAAGCCTCTTTACATCTGTACAACTGCTAAAAACTACGTTCATTTTAACATCCTTACCGTTGTCAATTCTTCGTCTCCCTCTGCAGTTATTATCCCAACTCATGTCCCTTCATTATCAAATTGACGATTTCTTCATATCTCGGGAAGGTAAATAGATTTACGGAAGAGAGGGCCTACACTACGCTTGTTTGTCCTCTTTTGGAGTATTGCTGCTTGGTGTGAGATCCTTACCAGATAGAATTAACGGAGTACATCGAGAAAGTTCAAAGCAGAGCAGCATGTTTTGTATTATTGAGAAACTGGGGGGAGAGAGTCACTGACATGATACAGGATTTGGGGTGGACATGATTAAAAAAAAAGGCGTTTCTCGTTGCGGCGGTATCATCTCACGAAATTTCAATTGTCAACTTTCTTCTCCGAATGCGAAAATATTTTACGGAGAGATACAGTTGTTCGTTTTTTCCTCACGCTATTAAGATGCTGGAATAACAGGGAATTGTTATGAACGTGGTTTGATGAACCCTGTGCCAGGCACTTACCTGTAATTTGCGGGGTAGCCATGAAGATGTAGGTGTTGTATCAAACGATCCTTTCTTTTAGTGAAGTTGTATCTTTTTTTCCCCAATTTGATTCAGTAGTCTCTCATCTCCTCTCTGATCTACCCATCTAATCTTAAGCATTCATCTGTAGCACCACATTACAATAGCTTGTATTCTCTTCTTGTCGAACTGTTTATCGTTCATATTCCACTGTCATACGAGGCTACTCTAAAGACAGGTAGTTCCATAAAAGACTTCTAATAAACAAATTTATTTTCGCTATTACCAAATTTCTCTTTTTTGGAGATGGGAAATGTTAAACAGACAAACTTATTAAGAATTTGTCTTCCATTAAAGAACGCCATTGACCAGAGATCTTCATAACTAGTTCCTGTGACGAAGCATCGGCTTGCGTTGTTACTCATGGTGACGTCTTCGCTTGGAATTGGTGTCATTGGGGCTAGTGATGTCGATTGATAAGTTAGTAACGGCGACACGCAGTTTATTGAACTACTGTCTGGAAGACCGCAATTTCTCGACCTTTCAGTCGTAAGGCTAACCTTGAATGACCCTTTTGATGTAAACTATCGTTTTGAAAGAGAGAAGAAGTCGTTAGCTGAAAGAACCACGCCGTAATAGCAAGAGTGTAAAAGGGAAGCCAAGAAAGAAAGGCGTCAACCATGCTATATGTTGGCCTCGCTTCAGAGCATGCAAGTGCTTCGCAAATGAGATGTGTAATTTTGTTCTGGAGTTCCTCAGTCAGAACGTATTATCCAGAACAGCTGCTGAGAACCAGAAGGCAGTATCAGCGGACAACCGATTAGAGAGTGCATTTATGTTTACAGCTGTCCAACATTTGCCCTCTCCTTGTCCAACAATGATTCTTACATGGAATTCGTGGCATCCTATGTTTGTCTTCTATACAACATATTTAGCAAGGTCCCACGATTAGAAAATTTGGGCGTCATCAGATGAAATTTTGCCTACAAATAGGATACCTATTGATATGTCTTTTACTGCAATACCAGCTCAGTCATGAGAATGATGTGCAACATGGTGTGGGGCTCCATACTTGATCACATGCCTTCGACAAACTGCTATAGGAAAATATTAAAATAACTAGAGATTCTAGCACTGCACCACTTTAGTGCTGTGAAGGAATATACGAGTCTGCATAAATAATAGCTTAATATTTTCCCTTTAGAATTCAGTACAAATGTTTGTTGGTGGCTTCTTACTACTGCCGGAATTGTATTTACGTTAACCTACACGTGACTGCTGACTTTTCTGTGTCCCGTCATTAGTGGAACAAGCCTCGTCAATGAATCTGTATATAGACACCAAATGAAGAGTCGATGACACCTTACTGCGGTTTCCGGCTAAAGATGACGCGAAATTCCTAGTTAGCATCTTTCAAAGCGTGGCCTTGGCGTTTGTGATAAGGGCTCAGCTGATGGTCTTATAACAGTTGCTGGATGGTATTGTTGCCTATACCGATTGTACGGGCTTGTTGATGAATGTTCTTCCACCATGTCAGTGGCTCTTCAAACTCGATAGTTCTTATGTTTCTTACGTCTGTTTCAGTGTGTTTTGGCAACTACACTTCTGTATAGGAGTCGTGCGCGAGAAATGATGCAATTTCGATGTATTCTGTGTGCATATTTATGAAAAACTGAAGAAATTGAGATGCTGAAAGTTGTCTAATCAGTGTCCGACTCTAATACATTTGGCGGATCATAGTGTGCCACAGTTCTAAATACGTTACACAGACTGCTACCTCCTCGCGCTGCATGCACAGTCTGGCCTTTGTAAGTAAACTGCACGGAACGCAGATCATTGCGGCGAATGGTTTTCACCGCCTTGACTTCATCACTCCGGTTGTTCAGAGATAACAGTAGCTACTGCATGTCGTGACCAAGGTTAATTTTCTGTATACCATTTTTGTGTCATTATGTTTTCGCATGAGGGAACAACCCGAATAGAAAGTTGCATTTAAGTTTAACTCTCTGTTGACGAAGAGTTTGTTAGAGACGAAGCGCAAGCTCTGATTCTAGAAGAAGGAGGGAAGTCGGTCGTGCTTTTTGCAAGGGTGTTTATCCCAGCTTTCACGTTAAGTAATTTAGAGTGGTCACGGAAAACCTAAGTAAAGCTGGAGGGCCGGACGGCGATATGACCCGCCGCCTTCTCGAATACAAGCACAGTGACTTTTTTTACAACTGGAAGCTACCGTTCACAGAATTCTATTAACTCCTGTTCTTACGACATACCGATGCAAAAGAGGGCACAGCCAGCTGTAGAATCAGCACGATGCTTCCGCATAGAAGAGCGGTGTAGCAGTGGTGGTGTTTTCTGTAAGATAATTTTTTCAGAAGCCACTCTCCGTTCCGGTGAGAGAGAGCGAGAGCAAGAGCAAGTGCAAGTTTTTTTCGTTTTAGTAAACCCTTTAACGCAACTGAAATCGTATATTTGTTGTAAGGGAGAAGCGAAGTAGTATTTCAATAAGTAATACTTTCGAAAGAGGAGCTGGTAAAAACGAGAGTTACACGTAATAGCTGGACTGAGACAGTTAAGGGTGCACTTAAAACCTAAAATCATAGTGTAGCTGCGAAATTTTAGTTTGTTTTAAAATGTTACCAATCTGATTCAAGCGGTGTCAGGTAGTCATTAAACGTGAGGACTAGTTTTCTGTATTGTAAAATTTCTTTAGCATACATATGCCAGAAACCAGATGGCAGTTATAAGAGTCGAGGGGCGTGAAAGGGAAGCAGTGGTTGGGAAGGGAGTGAGACAGGGTTGTAGCCTCTCCCTGATGTTATTTAATCTGTATATTGAGCAAGCAGTAAAGGAAACAAAAGAAAAATTCGGTGTAGGTATTGAAGTCCATGGAGAAGAAATAAAAACTTTGAGGTTCGCCGATGACATTGTAATTCTGTCAGAGACAGCAAAGGACTTGGAAGAGCAGTTGAATGAAATGGACAGTGTCTTGAAAGGAGGATATAAGATGAACATCAACAAAAGCAAAACGAGGATAATGGAATGTAGTCGAATTAAGTCGGGTGATGCTGAGGGAATTAGATTAGGAAATGAGACACTTAAAGTATTAAAGGAGATTTGCTGTTTGGGGAGCAAAATAACTGATGATGGTCGAAGTAGAGAGGATATAAAATGTAGACTGGCAACGGCAAGGAAAGCGTTTCTGAAGAGGAATTTGTTAACATCAAGTATTGATTTAAGTGTCAGGAAGTCGTTTCTGAAAGTATTTGTATGGAGTTTAGCCATGTATGGAAGTGAAACATGGACGATAACTAGTCTGGACAAGAAGAGAATAGAAGCTTTCGAAATGTGGTGCTACAGAAGAATGCAACAACACAACAACAACATATGCCATGTGAAGCCTGAATCAGCTTATTTTTGTAAAAAATCTACTTTCTGGCAGTAGTTTCGCCAACGTCATGTTGATTCATATTATAAATGTCATCCTTTATACAAGCGAATGCTGTGGAAGTAATGATCATGTGTTTTACATGGTAGTGTTTGTTTTTTTCATCTTATTCTCCTGTCCCCTCACTGTCCAGTTACACATAAACGCATTGGGCTATATTCGTACCCGTCGCTGCTGTACAAATATTGGAGGAAGCCAGGTCACACCACCTCCAAATACTACCATACCTTGTAAAGCAGTGTGGTGATCAAACGAAGCTTCAAGTTGACGACAGTTTTTCCTATGTCTTCATTCACTCTAACTCGCAATTTCCTCTTGAAAATGGCTGTAGTCCGAATTGGAATCGTCGTGACTCAAAATAAAGCTGACAATAAATGGCATCCAAACATATTACATGACTGTAAATCCACTGCAGGAAAAAATACCCAGTTCCAAGAGAATTATTTTTTTGTGATGGCAAAGTCGAAACGTTTGTCAGATGACAGTTGAGCGGTTCGGCAGAAGAAATTGCTGACCGTAAACATAATGAGGATTTTCGAATTCACCGCATGCTGACAAGTTTTTCTGTATGTACCGCTGCCTAATTCTTTTGTTTTCTTGTCACATTATTTAACCATACATATGGAAACAGCAGCTCAAAGCGCGCTTGTGGGTTGGCACTTTATTCCGTCAGCCCCTTCAGTTCTAGTGTGACAGAAAACAGTCTACTAATTTCGCCAATGGCTGTATTTAATAGTCGTCGTCTTCTTAGTGATGGTCGCGCCACTTTCATGGAACAAGACTGTCAAGTGTGCAAATAGTGAGACACATACGCCCTGTCTATAGCAAGACTACTGCATGTGTGCCTCCCCGATGACGTGGAGACGTCGCCTGTGTCCAGGAGAAAAGGAATCGTGGCAGCTGGTGGATGCCGCAACTAGGCCGGGTGAGGGCCACGGGTCGGCCACCTGTGGATCATGGCCGTCGGCTCCCAGGGCATAAGCTCAGCTCTCGCTGGTGGGGTCAGCTTTGGCTCAAGGCACAGTCGCTCCTGTCATGCAGTCTACCTTGTGTGCCAGAATTCTCGATGTCTTAACAATTTAGGGACCGTGTGGACCCATTCACGCGTGCGCGAGTGCGCGATTGAAACGTCATTGTCTTACATTCTTGTCAACTATCGCTTATATGCCGACTAAATCCGGCTGTATCCAAATACAGCCGTTAAGAGCAGGGGTGAAATGTGGCATTCCTTCGTCACAGTCGGTACAAAGCCAGGGTTTAAAACTAAACCCGAAGGCGTTACAGATAATCCTAATATCGCACCGAATATTGATCAGCGAATATTTTCATCATAAATTTCCTCCCCCATTCCCTGTTATTACCCAGTTCTGCTGTCAAAAAACAATGAAAAAGGAATTGTCACCCATACTGGACAAAATTAGTCACTGCTTTGAAGGGCTGCGTCAGTGAGTGGAGCAGTGCAACGGGAACGATGGTACTCACAGTGGAGTAGCGGGTGTTGGTTGTGGAAAGTTACATGACAATATAGTAATTGAAACGATGTGGTCAGCTGTTTACTGAGGAGTTTGAAAGTGTTAAAGTGCCAGCAAAGAGTGCCATGCAGCGCTTAGTCCGAAAATGGCGTCACAGGATCTGTTTTGAACAAGTCAGAAAACATTCCGAAACGTGCCCGCATACCAGAAAACGTGGCTGCAGTTCACTAGAAAATGCTTCAAAGTCCTATCAAATCAAACCGAAGTCTGTGTTTCTTTTGCGCCGAGGAACTCTGTTCTCTGCCCCACCCTGTACGTGCAATGGACGTTCGGTGTTGTGTACCTCACAAAAGGGCATTTCTGACAGCGGAACATAAGCTGCACGGCCTCAGTGGGCGAAATTACACATCAGCTGGACAGTATTAGATCGGAGGCTATATTGTGATCCGAATCCTTTTTTCAAATGATGGAAGGCGTGGAGTGCAGCGATGACCTAATCAGGCGTTTAAACCGTAGTACGTAGAGCGTGTAGTTCAGGATGGAGGTGAATCTGTGCCATAAAGCAAGCCCATTTATTCAGGTAATCGTGTAAAAGAACCAGGACGTTTATTTTATCTCTTGGTGAGGTGACAGTGTCGTCCTTCCTTCCACATCTCCGTAATGAATACGCTTTAACCGTGTTCACTGGGCTGCACGCATAGGTTTTTGGTTTGACGAACATTTAGACAGCGTATCGCAACCTCGAATGGACCATCAAAGCACCTGATTTTGGTTCTATACAAAATTTCTGGGACTATTCGGGTGAAGCTTAGCAATAAACACCCGCAATTTTGTAGCTCTGTAGGATCTGATCATTAATGATGGGCTTCAGCTGGATATTCCACACCTGCTGAAATTTTTGGACTCTGTTCGTTGTGAATTGAGGTTATTATTCGACTAGAGGCGGTGTTACACGGTACAAACCTGCAGCCTTGTGGGGATGACAATTTTTGGGTCCTGTTTTCATATCTCTCTCTTCTGCACATTCAGTGAGAATGTATAAAAAAAATCCTCCCAAAATAAAACTTACTAGTCCATTAGTTAGTTTTTCCAGGTCTACACTTTTATAATGCCGTTCAGCACGGCACAAACAGCGAAAATTCCAGATCTTGCGAGCAACTCAGTAAGCTTGCACAAGGCATAAATGTAACGTTGCGTTGCTTGACCACATCAGTTCTTCCTGTTCTTGGTTTGATACGACCGTATAGTCGACGTGTTTTTTTCACGTGCTCCGTTTTCTTTGCTATATTCGTAGCTACTGGTGTCCTTAGGACCTATGCGCACTCGTCAATTATCTGCCAGCGTTCCGTAGTAACAGTGCAGGCTCTGACAATTCCATTTTAGCTGTATCCGTGCATAAATCTTTAATGTCGTCCTTCACTTCTACCGTGTGCAAGAAACTCCCAAAGAACCTTCACCTGAGCCGCACTGCATTCGAGTGTAGGTTAAAGCATTACCATTTATTATAAGTTCCATCCCTATCGACGTACTTGAATTTTATTCCTTCTGCCTGGCATCGAACTTGTCACATGGTCAGCTCCATCCCAGGTTTCCTTATTCTTATGTCCTTTTTTTACGCTTGTTAATGTTACTCTATTATTCGTCGCTTTACTCTGCACCAGTCAGAAGCTCCAGAAGTGATTCTTTCTAAAATGCTGTTACGCATTTCTTTATCGTTTTCCCATTCGACAGAAACTTTTCTCTATAAAAAACCTATTTAAAAAATGTTAATAATACCGAAATTACTGCAATACCATATATTCTGACTGTGTGTTATTATGTACAGCTCAGTATAGTGCAAACACTTCAACTTGGCATTTTTACGTGATAGTGTTTTTAATTACGATTGACATACCGGTACACGTGGAGACTATGCTACCGTGTTCATGACAGTGCCAACTCGGTAACAAATTGCATTTGCTTTGCGTTGTGCGTCGCCGGTTATTGTTTACCGTTCCGTACCTCTATCTGTGAAAAAAACGGAACCCTTGCAGGATCACTTCCTTGTCTGTTTTTGTGTGTGTCCGTCTGACTGCATATTAAGATGCCGTTTTATCAGGAACGTATAGACGTAACAAGTTGAAATTTATGGTACATACTAAGATGTAAAGTCACTTGGTGGTGAGAAAAATTTGATCTTCCAAATCAATGCAGCCAAAAGATAAAGCCAAATATGTCACATATTGTGATACTCGGAAACGCGCTCATGAAGACCTATTAATGAATTGTGTATAAGTAAGTGCGGGCAACGGTTGTCAAACTGTAAAGCACGTGCCTGGAAATCGAAGGTCGTGGGAGCGAATCAACGATTTTTCAGTCTTCTTTTTAACTTAGCCGTCACGTCTCAACGAAGTGAGTAGTCTCCAGAAAAACTCGTAGTTTGGATTCCACGTTTAATTCTAGGTCCCCTTTCCCCGATTGTATAATTGGGACACAAACCGAAGTGTCGTCCAGGCCATTGGGCCACACAAAATTATTAAGATTGTACGGAACTGTACAGCGCGTGCTCTACTCGCAGTTGTCAGTTTTTTTTAAATACTAACTAACCTGGTCCATTAAGGGCTTAGAGTACAACTTCCACGACGACAGGAAGGATTCGTGATACGTATAGCACAAATTGTGTATTTGTAGACCGTCAACCTTGCTAGAGAGAGGCGAGACACGTTCCTACTGCCGCCGCCCCCCCCCCCCCTCTCTCTCTCTCTCTCTCTCTCTCTCTCTCTCTCTCTCTCACACACACACACACACACACACACACACACACACACACACACACTCACACACACCACTTCAATACGACAGCTATCCATTTTTTGTTTCGTTCTCATTGCTGCTTTGGGTGTTTCTGGTAACTGAGATTAGCACGACTTTACAGTGAAGTAGAAAGTACCCTTTTGAACAACTCATTTTTTCCTGAGATACAGATCGAAATATGTGAAACACTCAATTCAAATTCGCACTGTCATTGTGTTTACGCATTGATGTATCGAGAGTTTTCTCCATCTAGTGGCCCAAAACACAAGCGTCTCCGTACCAGGGACAGGTAGTATTGCTCAACGCCGTACAATCCCAATATCCTAATAAATTTCCTTGTCCTTCCCATTATAGTGCTCCTCCTCCTCCTACTACTACTACTCTCCATTTTTCTTTTGCGTTCTTAATTATTATTTTTTTGTTTCTTAGAAAAATGCGATACGCCTGCCATGCCATAGTTACTCCCACTCTTAGGGAGGTGTGTGTGTGTGTGTGTGTGTGTGTGTGTGTGTGTGTGTGTGTGTGTGTGTAGAGAGAGAGAGAGCACTGTGACTTTAATGCCTCTTGAGTTTCTTATGTGCCGCACGGATTAGCCACGTGGTTAGAGGCGCCATGCCACTGACTGCGCGGCCCCTACCGCCGGAGGTTGGAGTCCTCCCTCGGGCGTGTGTGTGTGTGTGTGTGTGTGTGTGTGTGTGTGTGTGTGTGTGTGTAGTTATTAGCATAAGTTAAAGTAATGTGTACGTCTAGGAAACGACGACCTACGCAGTTTAGTCCCTTAAGAACTCACTCATTTGAACATTTTCTTATGTGAAAACTCGCAAAGCATTTTAAATAAAACAAACGTTACTAACATTGTCTGTATGCATGTCTATATACATTTTCAGTCCTCTGATGCTAGATGGTGAATTGTAGCGTGTAACATGGCAGTGTGTAACGTAACTGTGTCGGTGCGTACTGTAATAGTTTCGATTTCGAAAAGTTCGTCCACACATAGAGCATCCTCTCCTTCAGTATAACGCCAGACTACACACTAGCGCTGCGACATCTGTAATAATCTGACGCCTTCAGTTCACTGTCATCGAACGTCCTCAGCACAGTCCCGGCATCCGATTTCGTTCTGTTTCCAAAACTTAAGGAAAACCTTCGAGGACTTGACGTTGATAGTGATAAAGCGAGCAAGCAGACGTGAGGTTGTTGCTCTGTCTTCAAAGTCAAATGTTGAACAGCGACGGTCTCTCGTTGAGACAAGTGTGCGCGCCGCCAGCATGACTGCGTTGAGAAATAAATATGTATAATCGAAGAACAAAGATGTACAAAATTAATAACATTTTATTTAAAAGCTTTGCGGTTTCACGTAATAATTTTGGAGGCATTACTGTTTATCACGCCGTCGGAGTTACTGACACATCCCGGTTGCTTATGAAGTTCGATTCTCGCACGCTCGATTCATCTCAACATCGGGCAGTTGCATGTGGCAGTGCATCGAACCTTCAAGTTGATGGGGGTTACACATTGTGCAACTTTCAATAAATGCTTCATTCCTTGTTTCTTTGTCAATCGAACGGTGGGCCTAATCTGTCCAAATGTGTGTTATTTCTGTGGCGTTTTGAAATTAGTTGTTTCAGCGTTAATGGAATTTGGTATTTGTAATCTTCAGGTAATTTAGAAGGCAGTTACAATGGAGATGGCCCGCGCTGAACTGCTGTGTTTGGGTTTTTTAGCATCAGTTGCAGGTACGAAACTGTCTAGTTGTTGCCTGATCGCAGCCGTGCTGTCGGCTGACGAGCTAATGGAGGAACTGATCACAGCGCTTGCGTTTGCGAGAACTGTGGAACGGTAGCGGCTAAAGGTGCTAACTGTTTAATTATCTGGCTGACAGTTTAAACGAAACGAAATTACGACAGATATCTGGTACGTTACCTGGGGTCATTGATTTTTTAAAAGCTAACGACCGATCAGCCGTTATGCGTTTATAACTTCGTTGTTGCCTGTCATTGCCGTTAAAATCGGTACCGCGGAAAACTGGAGAGTAAGCTGTGCGCCGAGCGTGCTCAACTTGATTCACACAGTAGTGCTGATTGATGCCGCATTAATGTCCATAAGAGCATCCTTTCTTGTTCGCGTTATGCGTGTAACACAGGAAGTCATGGGTGAATTCTCGTATTACACGAGTGTGTCGTTTACATGTTGATTTATTACGTCGGGTGTATTTTTTGTTGTTGATTTGAATCAGCATCATCATCATCCTCCTCATTATTATTATTATTATTATTATTATTATTATTATTATTATTATTTCTTTACTTTCTCAGACGTTAAGTCTGGTTAAAAATGGAAAGTGACGCGGACCTTGATCAAGCATCACTTCCTTTTAACTGTACGGTATGTGTTATATTGCATTTAGGAACTTTCGGGTAATTGAACATGTATCAATTACAGATTTCTGTAGTTGTATATATAAGTTTCGATGTAGCTGTATTGCATTGATGTAGTGGTGGATATTGTGTGGTATGAGTCCTGTAGTTGATAGTATAATTGGTATAATGTCAACTTTATCCTGATGCCACATGCCCTTGACTTCCTCAGCCAGTTGGATGTATTTTTCAATTTTTTTTCCTGTTTTCTTTTGTACGAGGTGCATTCTAGTTCTAAGGCCTCCGATTTTTTTTCTAATTAACTACTCACCCGAAATCGATGAAACTGGCGTTACTTCTCGACGTAATCGCCCTGCAGACGTACACATTTTTCACAACGCTGACGCCATGATTCCATGGCAGCGGCGAAGGCTTCTTTAGGAGTCTGTTTTGACCACTGGAAAATTGCTGAGGCAATAGCAGCACGGCTGGTGAATGTGCGGCCACGGAGAGTGTCTTTCATTGTTGGAAAAAGCCAAGTCACTAGGAGCCAGGACAGGTGAGTAGGGAGCATGAGGAATCACTTCAAAGTGGTTATCACGAATAAACCGTTGCGTAACGTTAGCTCGATGTGCGGGTGCGTTGTCTTGGTGAAACAGCACATGCGCAGCCCTTCCCGGACGTTTTTGTTGCAGCGCAGGAAGGAATTTGTTCTTCAAAACATTTTCGTAGGATGCACCTGTTACCGTAGTGCCCTTTGGAACGCAGTGGGTAGGGATTACGCCCTCGCTGTCCCAGAACATGGACACCATTTTTTCAGCACTGGCGGTTAACCGAAATTTTTTTGGTGGCGGTGAATCTGTGTGCTTCCATTGAGCTGACTGGCGCTTTGTTTCTGGATTGAAAAATGGCATCCACGTCTGATCCATTGTCACAATCGACGAAAAGAAAGTCCCATTCATGCTGTCGTTGCGCGTCAACATTGCTTGGCAACATGCCACACGGGCAGCCATGTGGTCGTCCGTCAGCATTCGTGGCACCCACCTGGATGACACTTTTCGCATTTTCAGGTCGTCATGCAGGATTGTGTGCACAGAACCCACAGAAATGCCAACTCTGGAGGCGATCTGTTCAACAGTCATTCGGCGATCCCCCAAAACAATTCTCTCCACTTTCTCGATCATGTCGTCAGACCGGCTTGTGCGAGCCCGAGGTTGTTTCGGTTTGTTGTCACACGATGTTCTGCCTTCATTAAACTGTCGCACCCACGAATGCACTTTTGACACATCCATAACTCCATCACCACATGTCTCCTTCAACTGTCGATGAATTTCAATTTGTTTCACACCACGCAAATTCAGAAAACGAATGATTGCATGCTGTTCAAGTAAGGAAAACGTCGCCATTTTAAGTATTTAAAACAGTTCTCATTCTCGCCACTGGCGGTAAAATTCCATCTGCCGTACGGTGCTGCCATCTCTGGGATGTATTGACAATGAACACAGCCTCATTTTAAAACAATGTGCATGTTTCTATCTCTTTCCAGTCCAGAGACAAAAAATCGGAGGCCTTAGAACTTGAATGCACCTCGTATATTTGTTGTGTTGGGTGTGGATATTTCGATTAGTTGTGTTAATTTCTTCTTTTTATTGGTGAGTATGATGTCAGGTTTGTTATGTGGTGTTGTTTTATCTGTTATAATGGTTCTGTTCCAGTATAATTTGTATTCATCATTCTCCAGTACATTTTGTGTTGCATACTTGTATGTGGGAACGTGTTGTTTTATAAGTTTGTTGTAAGGCAAGCTGTTGATGTATCATTTTTGCTACATTGTCATTTCTTCTGGGGTATTCTGTATTTGCTAGTATTGTACATCCGCTTGTTGTGTGATCTACTGTTTCTATTTGTTGTTTGCAAAGTCTGCATTTATCTGTTGTGCTATTGGGATCTTTAATAATATGCTTGCTGTAATATGTGGTGATTATTGTTTGATCCTGTAGTGCAATCATAAATCCTTCTGTCTCACTATATATTGCCTTTTCTTAGCCACGTGTTGGATGCGTCTTTATCGATGTGTGGCTGTGTTAGATGGTACGGGTGCTTGCTATGTAGTGTTGTCTTTTTCCAATTTACTTTCTTCGTATCTGTTGATGTTATGTGATCTAGAGGATTGTAGAAGTGGTTATGAAGTTGCAGTTGCAGTTGAAGTTTTGGTTTGTGTTGAATGTTTGGTTTTGTATGTGTCATTAATTTCTGTGTAATGACTGAAGTTAATATTTTGTATATTGTTGGTAGACATGTTATGGGGCGATATTTAGCTGGGTTTGCTGTGTCTTCTTGATCTTCAGGTTTCAGATAAGTTATTCCATGTGTAAATGTATCAGGGAATGTGTATGGGTCTGCAATGTAACTGTTAAATAATTTATATTTAAAAACAAAGATGATGTGACTTACCATACGAAAGCGCTGGCAGGTCGATAGAAACACAAACACACATACATACACACAAAATTCTAGCTTTCGCAACCAATGGTTGCTTCGTCAGGAAAGAGGGAAGGAAAGGGAAAGACGAAGGGATGTGTGTTTTAAGGGAGAGGGTAAGGAGTGATTCCAATCCCAGGATCGGAAAGACTTACCTTAGGGGGAAAAAAGGACAGGTATACGCGCGCGCGCCCACACACACACACACACACACACACACACACACACACACACACACACACACACACATACATTTGTAAAGGCCTTTACAAATGTCTGCTTGTGTCTGTGTATGTGCGGATGGATGTGTGTGTGTGTGTGTGTGTGTGTGTGTGTGTGTGTGAGAGAGAGAGAGAGAGAGAGAGAGAGAGAGAGAGAGAGAGAGAGAGAGAGAGCGCGCGCGCGAGTGTATACCTGTCCTTTTTTCCCCCTAAGGTAAGTCTTTCCGCTCCCGGGATTGGAACGACTCCTTACCCTCTCCCTTAAAACACACATCCTTTCGTCTTCCCCTTTCCTTCCCTCTTTCCTGACGAAGCAACCATTGGTTGCGAAAGCTAGAATTTTGTGTGTATGCATGTGTGTTTCTATCGATCTGCCAGCACTTTCGTATGGTAAGTCACATCATCTTTGTTTTTAAATATATTTTTCCCGCGTGGAATGTTTCCCTCTATTATATTCATATCATTAATGTTAAATAATTTAGTTAGATGTGAATGTGTTGAGGTGAACTTCTTTTAGCCAGAAATTTGCTATTTTATCTTTTCCAGGGGCTTTCCAATTGTGAGCAGAATTAATTGCTTGGGTGACTTCATGTTGCAAAATTATCACTTCAGGCATTTGTGGTATCAACTTGTATGTGTCTGTTTCTGCTTGTATCCACCGTGCATGCCTGTTATGTTGTACCGGGTTTGACCATATGTTGCTCCAGAAGTGTTCCATTTCTGTTATGTTTGGTGGATTGTCTATTTTAGTGGGTGTGGTATCTATTGTCTGGTAAAATTTCTTTTGGTTTGTGTTGAATGTTTGGTTTTGTTTCCTTCTATTTTCACTTTTTTTGTATCTTCTAAGTCGTTTGGTCAATGCTTGTAATTTCTGCTTCTTTTCATCTAATTGCTCTATTGCTTCTTGTTGTGAGATTTTACCTAACCATTTTCGTTTTTTCTGACATTTCATTTCTTATAAATTGTGTTAGCTGTCCGTTGTCTTTTCTCAGTTTTTCTGTTCTGATCTGTAGCCTGTGTTGCCATGCTGGTTTTGTTGCCATGCTGGTTTTGTTGCCATGCTGGTTTTGTTGCCATGCTGGTTTTGTTGCCATGCTGGTTTTGTTGCCATGCTGGTTTTGTTGCCATGCTGGTTTTGTTGCCATGCTGGTTTTGTTGCCATGCTGGTTTTGTTGCCATGCTGGTTTTGTTGCCATGCTGGTTTTGTTGCCATGCTGGTTTTGTTGCCATGCTGGTTTTGTTGCCATGCTGGTTTTGTTGCCATGCTGGTTTTGTTGCCATGCTGGTTTTGTTGCCATGCTGGTTTTGTTGCCATGCTGGTTTTGATCTCTGCCTAGTGTGTATATTTAGTGTAGTGAGTGCTCCTATATAAACCAGTAGTTGTAATTCTTCCATAGTTGTTTTCATTTATTTTGTTGTGTATGATTGTGTTGATAGTTTTTATTGTTGTTTAGACTTGTGGGTTATTTGGCGGTCTATGCAAGAATGGTCTAATGTCTGTATTTGTGTCTTTGTATTCTATATATGTCAGCTGAAATTTTTCTTCTATATCTAACGTGTCACTTCGTGTTCTGTTTGTGTTTGTTATTATTATTATTATTATCATCATCATCATTATCATCAAGAGCATGACTGAGCTTTGCTACAACACATACTCGAAACACTATAAAGAGCTATAAGAGAAAGATTTATGTAGCAGACATGTGGGCCGAAAAGGCCATCAGAGTGTTTGACAAGTATGTGTTTTGATTTGCTGTTCAAAATACAGTGGTCTTTTAGTGTTGTTGCCGGCTTTGTGGCCGAGCGGTTCTAGGCGCGTCAGTCTGGAACCGCGCGACCGCTACGTCGCAGGTTCGAATCCTGCCTCGGGCATGGATGTGTGTGATGACCTTAGGTTAGTTAGGTTCAAGTAGTTCTAAAGTTCTGGGGGACTGATGACCTCAGATGTTAAGTCCCATAGTGCTCAGAGCCATTTGAACCGAGATCCTGTGCACAGTATTGGTGTTATGACGCGGGAGTCTGACATCGGTTAAATAAATATGGACCTAAAAATCGAAGTGGTATGAAGACAAGCTAAACCTCCAGTTGCGCCTGATGCCTGGTACTACTAAGAATTACAGGGAGAGAATCATTGCAGGGGAGGGTGTGTGTTGTGTATGTGGGGGGGGGGGGGGATGGGGAGGAGATGATGTGTATATCGTGCGAACAATTGCGGAGTACTGCCAGTGTGTTCACGATTAGGCTACCGCGAGGTAAGAATAAAGGTGAAAAGTTTCAGAAATTGATGCAAGGTGATACCATTGCAGCAGGTTAATTCTTTCGGGACAAGTGTCACAGATAGCGAGGGGGAGAGATTTTTGGGAACGCTTTTGGACAGTATTACGGAACTACTTTGTAAGAAGTGAGATTGGGGCAGTTCAGCAGCTTTACAAGCTATTTTCTGGAAGAATACGAGATTATTGCACATACGGAGGTATATAGTCAAGTCATTTTGTCCGCAAAGGTTCATGAGTGAAATATGGAGGAGAGGGGAAAAATTGACAAAATATGAGGCATCTCACAGTGGTTTGCCGAGTATGTACGTTGATAGGAGCAAAATATTGAAGTGCATCTCTTTAGCTGTTGCGAAGCAGGCGCTGCGAGGTAGCGGTAGAACTTTATAGCAACAGGTACAGAGGGGATTACGCAAGAGCGAGACGGACGTGTCATTAATTTTGCGTAATCTGTGGAGCAGCCCAGGAGAGCCAGCCAGCAGTCCAGGGTCGCCGAGTCCGCGACTGTGGCGTCAGCTCTGCCCTGTGGCGCCCGTCTAGGTACGCGTTCGCCGTCCTCAGGTAGATGTTCCGCGACCCTGCGCGGTCGAACCTGGTGCGTTTGCAACACAATACAAGCTGTTGAAGGAGATAGACACCGGATATCGCTACGGTGTTTGACGCGTCATCCTGGAGAGTCTCCCCGCTTGCCCTTTCATGCGAAGCTAGCGCGCTCTCTCTCTCTCTCTCTCTCTCTCTCTCTCTCTCTCCGTCTTATTTTCATCAGTCTGCTGGCTGTCACAGTGCTGCTCACCGAGAATTCCTCCCTTGTGCCAACCCTTGAGTCCCAGTGTCCTCAGTTATTTGTTGGATATATTTGTCTTCCCCCTTCATTTATTACCGTTTACGGTTCCCTTTAGTACCATGGAAGTTATTCCTTGATGTCTTAACATAGGTCCTATAATCCTGTCCATTCTATTTGTTAGTGTTTTTCCGTACGTTCTTTTTTTCGCGGATTCTGCAGAGAACCTTCATTCCTTATCTTACTTGTCCAATTAATTTTCGACATTGTTCCACAGATTACCTCAAACGCTTCAGTTCTCTTCTTTTCCGCGGTTCACACAGTCCGTGATCCACTACCATACACTGCTGTTTTCCATACATATATTCTTAAATGTTCCTTCCTCTTGTTAACGTCAATGTTTCATGCTAATAGACTTCTTTCATCCAGGAAATCCCTCTTTGTTGCGCTATCGTGAATTTATGTCGTCCTCGCTCCGTCCGCCATAAATTATTTTGTTTCCAATGCATCAGAATTCCTCCCGTCATGGTATAAAGTTTTGATGTCAAGTTTATCACTCAACTAGTTTCTCCTACTCATTACTTTCGTCTATCGGCAGTTTATTTTCAATTCATGTTCTGTGCTCTGTCGACTGTTCAGTCTATTCAACACGTCGTGTAATTCTTGATATCCTTTTGCCATAAATTTTAATCTTAATCCTGACCATTTCTTTTCTTTTCATCATTGCTTCTACGATGTATACATCGACAAGTTGGGCTGAAAGACTACGTACCTGTCTTAAACATTTTTTAATCAGAGAACTTCTTTCTTGGTCGTCTGTATTTTTCCGGCTCAGTTCTTGTTCATATTATTATCCGTCTTTCTGTATAGCTTAAACGTATTTTTCTGATAATTTCGAACATCTTTCACCATTTTATATTCCGAACGCTTTTTCCTAGATTCATAAACCCCATGAACGTGTCTTGATTAAGAATCACCTGTATGAGCAGTTCTCAGGTTGCAAACAAAGTGGAAGTCATACTTGTTTCTTTAAGTAGCCAGTTGTCTGGTCGCTCATTTACGCCGACCTTGTATCAGATACGGAAAGAAATGGTACCTGTGTATAAAGTCGAACTCCGTTCATTTACATGCTGTTAAAACTATTAATACAGTACATAGATTATAAACTAATATATTCTGCATATTTGTCGTAAAGAATAAATAATTAAGTGTACGTACTCTAGTGCAAGAAATATTTACCCGTGTTACAAAGAAAATCTGTCATTCAACACAGCATAATACAGTACCCCTGCGATTTACTCATCGCGATCGAGAAGCAAATTGCTTTGGAAGTTGCAGTTTCTTAGAGTTGAGGATATCTGTGCGAATAGGTTGTAGCTATGGGATAAAGACGGTTTCATCACGCCCCTTCGCTGTTAATGATTGTCGCATCAGTTCAGATGGCCGGAATCTTCTTTAAACACAATGCTGTAGCCACCTATGTACAAAGCACTAAGGCATTTTGGGTTATTTTCCTATCACCACATTCTAACCCCCAGGGGCGCTAGTCTTGTCTTACTCCAGTGCCTTTCCAGATAATTGATGTCTCTCCTAATTTTGGCAGAATTTTGTCCTTGGGTTCGAGCTATTATTAAATGTTAAGACTCACTCCACACCCATCTCCACAACCGAGCCTGCATGTCGTGCCTAACTTCCATAGTAATTGCGTGCTGTTAGCTACCCCGTTTAGGTTACTTCTGACGAATGAATTGATTTCACGAGTCGTTTCACCGGTTTGTAAGTTACTCTGAACTCACAAAGACAGTTCTCCAATCCATTTAGATTTAACTTTCACGCGATTAAACGAATTCCCATTGAAAAATTCAACAGTGCTTTTGGAGGAGTGTCATGACAATTCCCGGTGCTATATTTGGCGATGCCATCCTTTGCTATACAAAGAGCTAAAGGTTTACGCTTCACATCTCTCTGAAACTTTCGCTGAACTCTGACTTGAAGTGCCGTAATTTCTTGACAATTGGTCTAAATCCACCCCGCGTGCAGTACAGAAGATTCCAGGGAGATCCGCGATTTCACATCTTTCGCAAACCACACTTTGCAAGTCTTGGAGGCGGTC